>NW_015661881.1:173479-189077 GCF_001515625.1 Sinocyclocheilus rhinocerous | reverse complement strand
TCGCTACCTGATTGCCTAATCCCAACCCCACCCCTAATCCTAACCCCTCCCCCACACCTACTCCTAAACCTACCAATATTAGGGGGTGCATAATCTGGCAGGGTGCAAATTTCGGCTCTACACTGGATCCGTCACCCCGCTTTATTCCGGGACCTCGCAATTTACAAATGAAACACTGTTCGTAGCGTTATAAATGATAAAGGCTAAATATCTAGGCTACCTGGCTAAAAAAAACAAATAAGGTTTTTTTTAATTTTTTTTTGGATGCACGTGGATGAACATGCCTATCTAATAGATTACACCAGGGGTGCCCAACCCTGTTCCTGGAGATCTACCTTCCTGCAAAGATCACCTAAAACCCTGATCAAACACAACTGGGCACCCCTGGATTACACTATACACTTGGTCGACCAGTGTCTCCCCCACGCTTTCTCTCACAGTAGGCTATAATCTTACCTTTCAGAAGCACGTGTCTGGCTTTAAAACTCATCAGACATCACCAGTAGCAAAAGTCATTCATGTCCGGATAGTTTTATTCATTTTGATGACATTTATGGAAGTAGGCTACATGAGGGTGTTTTGCATGTGATATTGATGCCACTCAGGTGGGGCACAGCATAGGAGCGGCATTACTATGTATGAAGCTAAGTTAATTTACAGTTAGAATAACTAAGGGGTGATAACTTGTTGATATGAGTGCAATAATTCTAAAGAATGCCCAAAAGATAAACTAAAATCTCTGTCCTTTATGCCGCCCTGACTGAGTTCGCCTATATGCATGCGCTGGTCCTGCTTACAACCCACATTTGGTGTGTTTAAGACATTACAGCACTTTTATAAACATTTTTTACTGGTGAGAAGAAACATTTTATTACAGGACTTGGTTTAAAGATGGAAATGTATGCATTTACATTTGATTATAGATTTTATATTAATATAATAATAATATATTAGAATGTTATAATAATATATTTACAGTATTTTTATTTATTACTTTTATGGATGTCCCCACAGTAAGGTTTTATCAGATATAGTTGAATTATGGGAACAGTATTGTTCTGATGTTTGTTTTCTTTCCCTACAGAGAACACCAGCTGAAGAAATCACATTTGAAACACTAAAAAACGCCATCGGTAGGTTGATTTAATGAGAATTGAATTTTTTTCTAAATTGTCCCTGCAGATATTTCCAGAACCTGCATGCAATCGGATGTAATCTGCATGCAATTATTGCTTTGTTAACTTCTCTGTTAGCTGAACGGTGTTAAAGTATGTGTGTATTCTCCAGTGGATAGTGTAGGCGTGGAGGAACAGGAGAAGGAACGCAGGAGACAGGTGGTTGAGAAGTTCCAGAAGGCCCCCTTTGAGGAAATAGCTGCCCACTGTGGTGCCAGAGTAAGTTAACTTGTAGCACTTTTCCTTTTATTTCATGAAAATGTATGCCGTTGTTGTCTTCTCCCACACTGATCAGCTCAATATTGTAATTTAGGGCTAATATTTGTTCTTCTGTTTCCTCCCAGGCTACAATGCTGCAGAGCAAACTTAATCAAATCTTTGAAATCACGATCAGGTGGGTTGCAGCACGGCTCATTTCAAACGTCAGCCGTCTCTCTGAAAGATGTTTGTGCTGATAAATCTTATCCTTTCACTCTTTCTGGCTTGCAGGCCTCCTCCCAGTCCATCTGGAACCATCACATCAAGTTACGGCCAAACCCAGAGTTGCTCTGTCCCCGTTTATGAGATGAAGTTCCCGGACTTGTGCGTTTACTAGTGCAGCTCAACTCAGGATTCAGGAACCTTCAGTAGCAGCCAGAGGTGCAGAGAGCTGGAGGGTTTTAAGTATGAAATTATATTTTGATGTTTTGTAATACAGGAAAACTAAGTGGTCAGCCCTCCTCTATACTATAAACCTCATCGCTGTATTGTCCCCTGTTCCCCTGTCTGCAAGGTGACTGTAGACAGTTCACCCATTGAACTACTACTGAAAGGATTTTGAACATTTGGATTCCTGATTTAGGTTCAGTACGCGTTCAGTTTTCCGTATTTACAAATATTTTCCACATATTCGTTAATACTCTGCATTTCTATTATAAAATCAGCTAACATAAATATGCATTTGCAGCAAAACTCCAAATGAACAGAGGTTCAAAAGAAAGAAATAATATATTTTGAATAAACAAAACTTTCCTAACTTCAGTACCATTAAGATTTTTTTTACATTGTGACATTATTTTCATGACAATCAAACATAAAAATAGTTAAATTGTAAATTATTTACACATTAGGAATTGTTGTCTTTAATTATGCTTATTGTAATGCTGATTTCACTTAAAATCATTGCATTACAGTTATTGTTTATTGTAATATAATAAAACTACACGAATTGCACATTTTTTACAGTACAAATTACAAAATTAAATTAATATTAAATTAAAAAAACGTATTACAGTATTAAGACTTTGAGGATAGTTTTGAATTGTCATAAAAATAATGTGATAATGTCAAAAAAAATAATGCTCATAAATAGGTTTCATGTTAATATGGTCATTAATTTGACCATATTTGTGTTAGTCACCTTTATTCTTTTTAAAGTGGAGTTTCATAGTTCTATATTGAGAAAAAGGGGAAACTGTCATCTCATACATTTTGACAAATCAAACAATTTACCTTTGTACCGTAAGTGCAATCAGTATCAATGAAGCTCATTTGTTGCACAAAATATCTCTCAAACGATTTTCACTTGGTGCTAATTTCTGTTCCTAGTAGTTTGAGTCTTTAGTAAATGAACTTTTTATTGGTAGTTTATGTTTATCACAGCAATCTGCATTCTGTAGATATCTGGCGTTCAGATCACTGGAGGTGATGTCTGTCTTCTGCTTGTGTTTACGTTGTAAGCACAGTTGTTTCTAATTGGTGTTAAGGAGCTCCAGTGCTGAAGGAACTATTTAATTAGCACTTTTTAAATTTATCTAACAATACTCATTTTCTTAGCGTCTGTAGCCTGCTACGTTGTGCTTATTTTTGAGTGCTTCCGCACAGTCTTGTGGCATCAGACAATTTTTTTAATTTTTATTTTGTAAGCACAAGTATAATTTTTTTATTGCGTATATAAGGTTACGTACAAGATTTATAAATATATGTAAATAATGTTTTATTTGTTTTAGATTGCTCTGGTTTAGCTCAGTGTGTATGTGTGTGCATTTAAGCAGCATGATGTCTCCATTTTAAAAGAGTTTGCGAAACTCATAATGGCAGATTTGTTTTTGTGATTGACTGCTAGCTTCAGGGTTCAGAGACAAATGAAGAAAAAACTGTCCATCAGGAACAGCAGCATTGCCGTACATCACACTCCTGGTCAAACGTTTTGTTTTTTTTAAAGTCCCAGTTGTGTCGTTTGAATTACATGATGCTCTACAAATATTCCAGATCATGCAGAGACTGGTATTTCAGTGCTGATCTGTGTCTCTACATACAGTAGAATATTTAAAGGATAATATACAGCCGGGGGTTTTTTGCCGTTTTGACCATCTGACTGTACATTATCCTGCTTAGTACACGGCTGCTTACCAAATAAATAAATATATGGACATAACACTTTAATCTTATGTTGAAATTATTCATCTTATTTGTCGATTAGCTTGCCTGTGTATCTGCTAAGCAAAATAGTCCATTATAGCATAGAAAACAGTCTGCATATAGCAACAAGACAAGCAGTGCAACAATATTACAATATTAATTTATATATTATTTTAAATCTGCAATCCAAGTTATTTTTTGTTTTGGACTAGTTAGCTAACATTTAACAAGTCTTCCACTATTTTAATTTGTGTCTCATCCAGCTCATTGTTCTTCCAATTTTTTTAAATTCATTTTCTTGCTTAAACTGGAGGCTCCTTCTAAGCTACCTTCTATCGAGTGTTTTAAAAAAGAAAGAGATTTTAAAAAATCATGTTATGGTCAGATAGGCAGTTTTAGTGCATTATGAAAAATTGGCCAATACTCAAGAACCTATTGTAGAGACCTGTTAATAAATTAAGAATAATAATTATATTTTTCATCATTTGATGAAAAACTTCAAGCCTTTTTTTTTGGGCTTTTATATTGAGGTGGTGTAAATGGTGAGATTTATTTGTTCATGTTCGGCTAACAGACATTTATGTTTTATCATTTTTTTGTGTGGAATGTTTTTGTATGGCTGTGGATTTTTACAGTGCCATGAACTGAACTGCTTTGCTTTTACTAGAAGATTCATGCAACTATTATTTATGCCATCAGTTGGTGACTGCATACAGTATATGTTTTAAGTGTTACTTTACATGTTTTTTAAGACCATATAACAGGAGGCCAAGTATGACAGCAGATTAAATAAATATTCATTTGTATTACACAGATAGAGCATAGATACCAACGATAGCGATCCAACGAAAATTACCAGATACCTAAACAGTAAATGCTATAATGCCTGTAGTCAGTAGTGTCTTTATCACAGAAGTAGTAGACAGTTGCTGTTCTCAGTATTATTAGTATTAAATGCATTTGCTATTTAAATCTAATTATTCCCTTGAAATGAATCTGAAGTATAGCTCTTGCCCCGATAATATGACTGATATAAATGCTCAGTAGTTCTGTAAATGCATCTCACATTTCGTCAGCATTGTAGTTCAGTAATGAATTTAATGTTTGCGAGAATTAATTTCATTCATTTCTGGGCTGTGACATGTCAAAGTTAGTTATTAATTATAACCTCTCTGCAATTCAAGTGTCATTCAAGCTGGCGTCTTGAAATGGAGAGCTCTGTTCATGTGTAGCATTGATGAATTATCAATCACAGTGTCTCCATTTCTTTTTCTAAGTTACGTTCTGTCTGGATGAAAGTTTTCCCCATGATTTGTTTGTGCTTAAACTGCAAATAGACAATAAAACATTTTCGATACAACGCGGTGTGCACATTTGACATGTTTGCCACAAAACTCTAAAAGCTTTGAAATGGGACAGTTTTTTAGACTGTTTTTAATGTATAAAGTTAGGGGTGCTGAAACAATCCAGAGGACAATTTTGTTGCTCAAAGGTTTCGTTTAGCAGAATTGATCAGATGATTTGGTCTTGGAAGAGTTTAATGATAAATTTTTGAGCTTGTAACGAGATCTTTGACTTTCTTTTGATTGCAGACAGGCAAATTCCCAATTCCCAATTGTTTTTTTTTTTTTCAGGAGAAACATCTGAGAAGCAGAACGTTTAAGCAAAAGTCTCTATTTGCTGTCCAGACAATATCATTTTTAAGAAAATATCTCATTTGTGGTTTTTTTTCTCTACCTTTTTTTTTCCTTGGAAAATTCTCTTTAATTGAAATTGTATTTATTGAAATACTAAATATAGAATTTTTAGAATACTCCAGTTATTTTTGCTGGTCTTTGGTATAAATGCTCAGATACCAAAAGCCAAGAATTACTTTATGCTATGGCCAGTATTATAAATGTATTATTAAGTTATTATAAAATTATATGGTTCTGCTTGTTTTTCCTTTTAGCTCCAGATTTAAAAATGCAGTAAAAATTAAAGACCGAGTTTCTTTTTGCTTTCTTCTGTTAAAAGAAGATATTTTGAGGAATGTTGGTAACCAAACAGTTGTCGGTAGCCATTGACTTTTGTGCAATGACCATAGTATAAAAAAAAAATCTATCGAAGACAATGGTTAACATCAACTGTTTGGTTACCAACATTATTTAAAATATCTTCGTTCGGGTTCAGCTGAAAAAAGAAACTCACACAGGTTTGGAAATTAAATAATGACAGAATTTTCACTTTTGTGTGAACTTTTATCTGCTTCCAACATGAATAAATTCAGATCAGTCCACAAACGGGCAATTGTTGGACTCAAGGATAAACCCAGCATCCAAACACAGAAATCCACAGCTGGCAACATTGCAAATTCATTTTAATGTATTTCATGTACAGAATATTACAGTAAAACTATCTCAGGTAGACAAATACCTGGCATTTCTGAATATGCTTACTTTTTCAATCCCAGAGGTGATAGTTATTGTGTCAAGTATATAAATGAATTGTAAATGTCACATGTGATATATCCTGACTTTTACATATAAGCGATTTGGCTAGTTTGTTTCTCTTCATTAATTTTTTTCTACATCGGACAATGTTTCATGCCCTGTCTTTTTGGTTCAGCAAGTTTATTTTTTATTTTTTATAATTAAGGTTACATGTTACACATTTAAATGTTTTGACACCAAAAATTCTGTCCATTCTCTCCTCTCTTAATCTCTGAACTGCTGTGCGTCTTTAACAATGACGTTTCGTATGAGCAGGGGCTTATGGGATTGATCCGAATACGGCCTCAAGAAGCCTCCGTAGCGCTTGTCAGGTGGGGTGTTCCAGCGGAAATGGGTCATGCGATACTTCCCGTTGCTCTTTGCGTTGTTCCTCTGCTGAACGTCCAGCGTGCCGTTCTGCCCTCGTTCCACGCGGACGCTTTCCGCCGACTCCTCGGGCTCCTCCTCCTCCAGGGCGCCGCTGGTCAAGACTTTGACGGGTCGGCGTTTGCGGCCCATGGGTTTGCCCCAGCGGAAGTGCTCCATGGAGTAAGACCTCCTCTCGTCGTTGTGAGGGGCTTCTCCAGTAGCGTCTCTGAGCTCGGTTGAATCAGGAGACAGAGCCGATAAGAGCAAACTCAGGCTCTCTTCTTCACTGTTCTGCTGTTCAGATGAAGAAGCTCTCCCGTAATTGGAGGATTCTTGCGCTGATCTGCACTGCCTGATACACTGCTGTACAGTCAGGACAGAGAACGAGAGAGGATGCAGATGCTGTTCATGAATGCAGCTTTCATTAACAACCGTTATTACATTGTACAAAGCTTAACAGATCATTTGTTTATGGTGCATTCAGATTTGATATGGTGTATTCATTACACCATAATTGGGTGAATCTCATAACAATTGCAATTATAAACAAAAGAAAGACAAATTGGTATTTCAATATTGAAATATTTATACATTTGTGGTATTAATGTACACCTTTTATACTAATTTATCTTAAATGTAGTAATGTACTTTTTTTTTTTTTTTACCATAATTTATTATTATTTTTTAAATGTGCTTAATTATCTTAGGAAATAATGTCTTAATGCTACTAAAAACATTTTTCTTCATTTTATGTGTGCAAAATATTATTTCTTTTTTTATTGCTTTTTAATTAGATTTTAATGTCATCAAATTATTTTTTTTTTTGTGGTCTGTTTGATTGCTAATTATATAAATGTGTCTACATATGACTGCAAAGACAAAACACTATAATAACTTACTACCATTCAAAAGTTTGAGGTAAGATTTTTTTGAAGAAATTAATACATTTATTCAACAAGCATGCATTAAATTGCTAAAATTGACAGTAAATACATTTATAATGTTACAAAAGATTTCTGTTTAATATAATTTTTTCTTTTAAACTTTCTACTCCTCATAGATCCCTAAAAATAAAATTCTATCACAGTTTCCACAAAAATATTAAGCAGCACAACTGTTGTCAACATAATATTTCTTGAGCACCAAATCAGCAAATAAGAATATTTTTTTTGAAGGATCATGTGTCTATATTTAAGGACTGTATTTTAAACTTGTAAAATTGTAATGATATTTTCTGATATGTATTTTAAGCTTTGGTGAGCATTAGAAACTTCTTTCAGCCGACCTCAAACTTTTAAATGGTAGTGTGCATGAGTTTAATCTTTTATATTATCTATTAAGTCATGTTATTATTGCCTTAAAATGAATCTTACCAGTTTTTGTTCATTAGTTTTAAGGCCCATGCAGTCTATCAAATCCAAGCAGCGGCCATCTGCATATGGACTGTGAAAACACAAGACTGCTGCAGCCAAAAGCCAGGAAGGACCGAGCATCTGAAAACAAGAAACAAGACCAGATCAGTTCTTCCGTCCCTCAGGTATCATATGTATGACTCAGAATGGAAAGCTGAAAAGAAAACGGCTGATACTGAGCTATATATAAAGTCAAGGACGAGTTTTATTGCTCAGGTATTTTACTTGATTTGATTGCGCTGAATGGATCAGAGTCACTCGGAGTGTCCTCACACAATGACGGCGTGTGGGCAGGTCATGTACGGTTACGAGAAACGGATGTCTCTTTAAAAAGCTTCTTTATATTAGGGCACGTATATTTAATCATTCTGTAATTGGTGACTTTGACTCTTTAGGATGCTTATAAGAAAGAAGGGAAGTGAACTTTGAGACTTTTATCTACTCTCTTCATTCCTTCGTACGTGACCTTTTATGGTTTTTCTGATGATGTCATGACACACACAGATCTGTGAGGTCCATTAATATCACAGCACGACGTCAGCCGCAGTGTTACGTCAGTGATGAAAGGAAAAGCGCTGAAATAAATCAGCTGCAGTTAACAGACTCTATAGTCTTGCAGGTTTGAGACTCGTTAGTAAGATTGTCCATGAAAGTCCACAGAAATAGTTTTTTGCTATGGATGATGATGATGACTCAGTAACTCAGAATTAGTCAAAAGCCTCTGATGATCCTGTTAGATATTACACCATTTCACAGGGGGAAAAAAGGTCTATTCATATATTATTCTTTATAAATCAGACCAAGTGGATCAAGTTATAGAAATATTTTTTTTTCATTCATTATTGGATATTGTTTGATGATTTCACTATGATCTTGAATATCAAATTAATTATATTTATAATATAATCGTTTTCTTATAATATAGAATAATGCACATTATTATAGAACCCATACATAAACATATGCATTTAAATATGAGAAAATATATACAAAATATGTACTTAAAAATACAAAGTATACATACAAACATACAAAATGTTTTATTTTAAATTCAACAAATTGATTTAAGCATTAAGTAATGGTAAATAATTATTACAATTAATTGTAAATAATAGTAATTTAAATATGAAATTTAAATACAACATATTTATATTTGATCATTTAAAATAATATTAATAATAAAAACAAAAATCATCATTTAAAATCTATTATTTCACGTATTAGAGTTTTTAGATCAGATTTTTTAAAGATCCTTCTCAAATTAATTTTAATAAATTCAAATAAATAAAAACTTTTATAAGTTTAAAAATACAAATGTATATGTTTTGTTTAAAATACAACAAAAATATGTAATTAATTAAAAATGAAATAATTACAATAGTAATAATAATTAGTATTAATAATAATCATGATTGAAATCGATTATTTAAATTATTTATTAATTTAAATAATAGACAATAAATAAAATGTATTTATTTTCAATGTAATTCAATGAGGAAGTTTATAAAGCTATAGCTTTGCTTACCATAAAATGTATAGTTATAATACATAATAGTAATGAAGTTGTTTCCAATAAAATAAGTAATTTTCAAGCTAATCAATATCTATAGTTTTTGTCTTTAATTCTGAAGTTGAATTCTGAGTCATGCATGCCATTTAATTAACTTTGTAATGTTTAATTTTAAAATTTGCATTGTTTTTTAATGTTTTATATATATATATATATATATAATTGACACATTTGTGACACTGTTGATAAATGAAGCTTTATAACCAGATACAGTACTAACCAGTGATTCAATGGTTCAAATGCAAAATGATTCAAATTCTATATTCTTACCTTTCTGAATTTATAGATGAGTTCTATGGTTCTGAATCTCCTCGTTTGACTCTCTTTGGGTCTCCAGCTCTTATCAAGCTCACCTCCACTGCTCTGGGTTTGCACTTTTTTTTCCTGGCGTGTGTGAATGGATCTCTCTCTCTCTCTCTCTTATTTTCTGAATGAGCTCTGCTCTCTTATATACTCACAGGTGCGTGGCAACCCCTCAAGGCTGGAAGATGATCAGGTGGGTCTCTGCTGAGGTGGGGAGGGGTGGATACATTGGGGAAATTACTAATAAAAAACAAACTGTTCATACTTTTTGGTCATCTTCACACCTCTGTTTTTGACACATTAAAACAACCACAGGACGCGGCAGGTGAATTATGGATCGGATGCTGCGGTTCTCTTACTCGTCTTTTGAGACACCTGGGAACTAAATAAAAAAATTAACTCAGGAAACTGAGGTGGAATTACGTAATTTCACATCACATATTCCCTGTCAATTGGAACAACATACAAGCGGCGTGCAAATCGATCAGACTGACCAGATGTGCATTAGCTTAAGTGCTTAGCTCAAGCTGAACAATTATTCTAACTTAGTTTCGCTTCTCTTTGTTTCTTCTTTTCTTAATGAAGCCCATTTATGCCCCAAGGTTCATCAGCAGCAAATGTAACTAACAACGGAGGAAAGCTAATGTTGTGTTGTCATGGTAAATTGTGATAAATCAATTACTCTTTTTTTTTTTTCACTCTTACTCACATTAATACAATGAAAAAGAAGAAAAGAGTGACTTTAATTCTCAGTCATTCAGGAAGAAAAAACACTTGAGACTCGAAAGTGATTAAAAACAGCATCATAGTTGCTCAAGGTCTGGTGATGCTCTTACATTTGAAGTGATTATAAAGAGCTTTTGTAACACAAATGTAACAGTGTCAATTGTAAATATAATGGCTTGCATGTATCAGCAGCAACTAAAACCATAAAAACATTTTCATTGCTTGTAACAAAATAAACTAACTAAAATAAAATAATAAATATGAAAAACTTTATTTCAGCTAGTTTTCAAGGCAACATTTCTCATTTTGTTTTATTTAAGTTGAAGTACGAATATAACTAAAACTAATAAATAAAAAATTATAAAAACAAATAAAAAATAATAATAAAAGCATTTAAAAAAAAAGAAAGGATACACAACAAAATTACTGAAGCTTTAAATAAAAAGAAAATTAAAAAGAAAATATATAAATAAAATGTCATTAAAATCATTAACAAAAATTATAGCATTTTCATTGCTTGTAACAAAATAAACTAACTAAAATAAAATAATAAATATGAAAAACTTTATTTCAGCTAGTTTTCAAGGCAACATTTCTCATTTTGTTTTATTTAAGTTGAAGTACGAATATAACTAAAACTAATAAATAAAAAATTATAAAAACAAATAAAAAATAATAATAAAAGCATTTAAAAAAAAAGAAAGGATACACAACAAAATTACTGAAGCTTTAAATAAAAAGAAAATTAAAAAGAAAATATATAAATAAAATGTCGTTAAAATCATTAACAAAAATTATAGCTACCAATGACACTAAAATATCACTGGCATGTAGAGAATTCTTATATATATATATATATATATATAATATACAAGACCTTCCAATAGTCAAAAGCTTATGTGCAGGTTTAGACCTTTGGAATTAGAAATATTTTGTTTAAAAAAAAAAAAAATTAGAAAGGAGACAAAGGTCAAAAACCAACAATAGGACAGCAGAAATTCTGTGCCGTTCATACACTCTTTAAAATAAATGTACTTTATTGGTATCTGGTTCCATGAACAATCCTTTTAACTTCCATGGAATCTTTTCATTCCACAAAAGATTCGTTATAGTGAAAAAAGGTTATTTAGATTATTAAATGTTCTTCACACTAAGAAAAAAAATGGTTCTTTTAAGAACTGTTCACTGAAAGGTTCTTTGGGAAAGCAAAAATGGTTCTTCTATGCCTACAGTATAGCATCACTGCAAAGAATCCTTTTAGAAACTTTATTGTTATAGCATATAGCTGAAACTGTATAGCATGGTGCTTGCAACAGCAAAGTTGGGTTCGATTCCTTGAGAATGCATTGCACTGATAAAATGCAATAATTTACTTTGGATAAGCAGATGTTGCCCTTTAACTGAACTGTAGCAGATGTGCCGATGCTGCAGTGATTATATTTGGGTTCTTGTCAAAAGCAGTCGCTCACCTCGGGTCATGACAAGATCAGAATAATTAGTTAACAGGATCTCAAATGTCTCTCTCTGGAGAAGCACAGCCTCTAGAGTGCCGTACAAACACAACAAACATATATTTTGACTGTGTACATATTTGATAATGTCGAGTTATTTTGGAAGTTCACACATCAATACTGCCTTTAACTCGAAAAAGAGCTCCGTCAACCACGGACACAAGGATCAACTCAAAAAATGGCTTTTACTTTGCATCTTCAATAAACTTTCTACAATCGTGGTTGATTTGCAGTGTGTTGATTTCCATTCAATTTCATAACTGATTAAAGCAGTTTTCCAACAGATGATAGTTTGATTGAAGTTAGATGGTGAACTTGAAACAGTAGTTTGCCATTTCAATAGCAAAAAGCTCAGCTTAAGTTCAAATAGATTCAGATTAGGTTGATAACCTTTAAAGGGGTCATATGATGCTGCTAAAAAGAACATTATTTTGTGTATTCGGTGTAATGAAATGTGTTTATGCACCAAGAGCTTGTAACACTCTAAAGAGAAAGGAAAAAATGAAATCGCATCATATGACCCCTTTAAGAGAAAATAACAACAAAATAAAATACTTAATTATAATCAAACATTTGACATCCTATGCATTAACAGGTCTACACAATATGCACACTCTTAACAAACTGCAGCAAAAATATGCATTTTTGAAAATTTGAATGGATGAAATTCTGGCAGCTTGTAAATCAATGAGATCTTTCTAATAGTATGGCAGACTGCTTACATAAAATGCACATAAATATCAGTTGTCACTCTATATCTCCCAATAATAAGTCTTAGTAATATGATATTTAAATGCTTAGTTTAATAATCAAAGCTCTGTAGTTTTTATTGTGGGGGCCGAACATATAATATAATGCAATACAATGATTGAGAGATGAACGAAGCAAAGTTTGTATCATGTTGATCGAAGGCCAAACAAAGTAGTTTCACATGGCGGGCTAGAGTGAGCGGCGGCGGGCGGCTAGAGTGAGCGGAGGCCGGCGGGCCTGAGTGAGCGGCAGCGGGCGGGATCTTCTTTATGCACCAAGAGCTTGTAACACTTCAAAGAGAAAGGAAAAATTGAAATTCGCATCATATGACCCCTTTAAAGGATATTTTCTCAAATATGATACAGTACGCTTTTTCTGACACAAACATAATTTGGTGCACTAACTGTGTGATTGTTCAGACATGTACTGTAAGGATAGTCTGAGTGGCTGTAGTTGAGCGCCTGGATTGTCTCCCCTCTCTTTCTTCTAATCAGGAATCCAATTATAGAGGATTACAAGGATAAGATGCTCACTGTATCAGCCATCCTGCAACACATAAGGTGTAGAAAGAGAGAGCGAGGATGGCAGCATAGGTCTGTATTTCCCCAGAAGACAAACACGACGTCTTCGACCACTGAACCAGGTAAAGATGAAGCATTGTTGTCACCGTTTCCCTGTAGAGCTTACTTGCTGATGACATCTAATGGGAAATGTTACCGCTGCACGTAACAGTGTAACAGCAGTGCGTCAACAGCTTTGTAAATAGTTTGGGAAATCTCTCATGTGAGATGGTGTGATGCATGAGGTGTGGAGTAATGGGTAAATCAAACGGCTTCCAAACAAACAGATGTATTCTCTGCGTTCACACTTCTAATCAAAATGTCACTTCCAAGATGTAGGATGCTTTATCAATATGATTGATTCTCAGTGTTATTCTTTTATTCGTGCTGCAGGACACGAGGCCCTCAGGCTCTCTGTAATGTGGTTTGGCATATTTAGCATTTCTCTGTTGAATCTAGTGCACTAGGCTTGGATCAGAGACACGAGGTGCTTTGGCAGACGTGATACTTCAGCATTAAAAGGTCTGCTCAAGGTGTTGGCAAAGTATGGGTCAGATCAAGGCATTGATCTGCATGTTTTTCCTCCTGAGTTCACCTGCTGAAATAGATTGACAGGAGAGATGGAATACATGAAAATGCATTGGTTTTGTTTCTGCATGCAGACTATATATGACTGAAACAAAGTGTGTTATTTCCAACAATGTGTATAATTTTGCATAGACAGTTGCCCTGTAATGTATTTGTATACTTAAAGCCACACAAAAATGTTATTGCAAATATAACAAATATATATATTACAATGTATGCAATTAATCGTGATCAATCGATTTGACAGCCCCATTTTATCTGTGTGTGTATTTATATATACATATAAATATACACATTACACATATATTATGTAAACACAAATTGTTATTGTGGATGCAATTAATCGTGATCAATCGATTTGACAGCCCCATTTTATTTGAATAATGCTTTATTTATACATTAAACAAATGTTAATGTACTAATAATTTGTAATATATGTGTATTTACTACCATTAATAATCATTTAATCATTTTATTTGTTATATATGTGTGTGCACAGCATCATTTTCTATTTACATTTTGCTTTCAGTTTGATTTTGTAATCTAATGCAATAAATGCAGACATTTTAGGTGTGACTTTGGTGTCCAAATACTTTGTTGGGTGCATTGCACATTCAAGCTGTTTCAATGAGGTTTTAATGTATTTCCTGAATAAATGTGCCCAGATAAGGATGTTCCTGTCTGAAACACGACACTGACTATTTTTAGCATGCCCATCCTCTTCCAGGTTAAATGCTTTCACTGCTGCCGTGTTCTTGAACCTACATAAGCACATAGAAAAGTGACACGGGCCACCAAAGCACCTTAACCTGTGCCTTAATCAGGACAACCAGGCTGACCTCTAATAAGAGCAGGGACATGCCTAAAGATGTGTTTGTGGGATTTATTTCAAATATCACATTGAGGTTTTATGACAGATCATGTTATTTTCCCCTTAAGCCTAAACCCAAGAGAGCATCTTCAGTACAGTGTGGTTTTTGACAGCTGACCTATAGTTCTCTGACACGAGTGCACTGAAATGTCACACCATCGAGTGCTTGAAATAAATGACCTACTGTTATTATCATAGACCACGAACAATCTCGCCGAACTTTTTCGAGTGACGTCATAACTGGGTGTGGGTTGCATAATTGAATGCTTCAGATCCTTAGCTTATAACCTAGTTATATTTCTTTGAGCCCCACAAGTGGTGATTCACTGTGATTCATCTTTGAGCAAAGCACTTGAATAGGAAAGTTTGAAAAAGAACAAGAAAGTGGCTGCTAAATAATAATTAGATTTTTTACATTCAGAAGAAAATGTAAGTGGAACTTGCACATAGACTTGCTGCCATGATGTCAAAGTTGGCCTAATAATTTTTCCATGATTTTTCATGTCTCTGTGATATTCTTGTGTCTTTACCTTTATTGATCCAACAAGCAATCAATATTGATCCATAAGCAAATGAATAAATACATAAATTCTAATAAAATAGGATAATATAAATAATTATAAAATAATAAAAGAAAATAATATAAATAATAAGTAGTATATTTACGTAAGTAAACAAATGTAAAAACTGTAAATATCTAAATAAATAATACATTCGAATAAAATATATTTAAACAATCATGAAATAACTAAGTAAATAAGACATTTTAAAGATATATATCTAAATAAATTAATAATAAATCAATTCTAATAAAATATGATAGAAAAATAAACATGAAATAAATAATTAGTATATTCATACTATATATAAATATGACATTTTAAAGATATAA
>NW_015661881.1:158944-173227 GCF_001515625.1 Sinocyclocheilus rhinocerous | reverse complement strand
AATTAGTATATTCATACTATATAAAGATATGACATTTTAAAGATATAATAAATATCTAAATAAATTAATAATAAAACATTTTAATAAAATATGATAGAAAAATTTACATGAAATAAAATAATTAGTATATATATTTCAATATAAGACATTTTAGAAATATAATAAATATCTAAATAAATAAATTCTAAAAAAAGATATGATAGAAAAAATAAACTTGAAATAAAATTATTTGTATTTATATATGTAAATGATAATAAATATTAAATAAATTATAAATAAAAATAAATAAATTGTAATACTGCAAAAAAATATTTATTTAACACTTTATTTGTTTGTTTGTTTGTTTGTTTACTTTTGCTGCTAATACAACACAATATTTATTTAGAATTTTTTTTTTAATGATTTTGGTTTTGTTTTCAGGTGAATCAGAAACCGAGCATCAGAAACAGAGTCAATACAGTGACTCTGACACCTAGACAGTGTGACAAGTTCTCCTCGAGACTGGAGGTCAGAGAGCTTGTACCCTGGCCGTCTCCCCCAGGGTCCTTCCAACAAGGTGGGAAGAGGGGGGTCAGCCGAAGCGATCACATGGAGGGCAGGCCTCTCTCGCCCCTCTTGCTGGCTGTACTGTTTCTGGCAACAAGTGCGAG
This sequence comes from Sinocyclocheilus rhinocerous, assembly GCF_001515625.1. Classification (NCBI taxonomy): domain Eukaryota; kingdom Metazoa; phylum Chordata; class Actinopteri; order Cypriniformes; family Cyprinidae; genus Sinocyclocheilus; species Sinocyclocheilus rhinocerous. Next base: position 172,577 of record NW_015661881.1, on the reverse strand, counting down.
CGATGATGACCACTCACTGCACACGCATCAGGTCAGTACGGCTCAGTGTGGAGAATACAGCAATCAGGTCCTGGAGGACGGCATGTGTCAACTCATGGCCACGCTACCCCAGCTGGACGACCAACGCTGCCCGGACATGTTCCGCTGTACGGATGAAGTGTCATACTGGCTTCATGAGAACGAGGAACGCAAACAGCAGATTCTGGCCCTGCGGGAGACAGTGTCCGAACTTCAGGAGGAGCTTCGCAACCACCGTCATCGAGTCAAAGTCTTAGAACTACAGGTGTGTGGATTTTGTGGACTTTTTGTTTCCATGATTGCTGTCTCAATTGCTACTACTTTCACATTGGCAGAGTGATATATACAGTATCTCACAGAAGTGAGTACACCCCTCACATTTTTGTAAACATTTTATTATATCTTTTCATGTGACAACACTGAAGAAATGACACTTTGCTACAATGTAAAGTAGTGAATGTACAGCTTGTATAACAGTGTAAATTTGCTGTCCCCTCAAAATAACTCAACACACAGCCATTAATGTCTAAACCGCTGGCCACAAAAGTGAGTACAACATACAGTATATATTTTGAAAATATTTACATGTATATATTTATATTCATATAATTTATATTATACATAAATATATTTAATATATAAACACAACATATTTTTCTTAAATATATAAATTTCTGCTATAAAAAATAAATACAGCATAAATACATACATTACACTGCTTTTGATATGGTGAACCACCAGATTCTCCTGTTAACCCTGTTGGAAAATGGCATCTCAGGAACCGCACGCCAGTGGTTGACCCTCTAACTCTAGCACGTTCTATTCTATTTTAATTCTACTTTAATTCTACTTTATCTTTTTATCTTTTTTTATAAAAAAAAAAAAAACTAACTCTAGCTTTCTATTTTTTTCTATTCTATCTACTTGTTTTTCTTTTTGTGTGTGTGTGTATATGAAGCTACGTGTACTGCTTTAGGCTAACCGAGACTTGTCATTTGCACTTACATATTGTTGCTCTTTTGTTAGTTTTGATTGCTTCTATTGTCCTCATTTGTAAGTCGCTTTGGATAAAACTAAATGTAAATGTACATGACTAAATGTAAATATACGTGCATGTGTGTGTATTTATATATACATAATAAATATACAGAGTACACACACACATATATTATGTACACAAAAACGTTTATTTTGGATGCGATGTATATTTAGGTCTGCTGTAAGACCTAAATATGCCATGTAGAGACTCAAATCTTTTTGAATCTGTTCACTGAGACCACAATAAATCAAATAAATGAAACGATTTTTTAAATGTTCCATTATAGAAATGGAGAGCATTCAGGACGAGCCGATATACTTAACTGAACTGAATATTCCAGTGCTACATATGCCTAGAGAGGACAGTTTAGGACGAACCGATTCAGTAGTCTGATTCGAATTTCTGACGCGACTTATGATAGAGAGTTTAGGATGTTTAGAATGAACCACTATTGTATTATAGATCAGTGGTATGAACCGATTCAGCAGAATGATTTGAATTTCCGATGCTACTTACTGTATGAGAGAGAGGGCCGTTTAGGACGAACCGATTCAGTAGAATGATTCAAACTTGGTTAAGAATAAGAATAAGAATTCAAACTTAGTTAAGAAGATAAGAATAAGAATAATTATTAATGTTATTCTTCTGATTTTAACATTTCTCCAACACCTTATAAATGATGCATCAATAATGATAGTTAGACAAATTGTATACAGTAATTGTTTATGTTTTGGAGCTATTCAATCAAATCGCTTTATTTTCACAAAAATATATTGATGTAATTTGACAGATACCATGTTTTTGAGCATGTACCATAAAAATTCCATAGATGTACCATGATATGTTTTGGACAGATATTATCGTCATACCATTGTTTTTGGACATTAAATGAAGTACGATGGGAGTACCATGGCTTTTGGGCATTTACATAATACCATTTTTGGTATGTTGACCTGACAAACATAAAAGTGTTATAATAATACTGTGGTTTTAGGATTTGTATCATGGAAACATATACTATACACTAGTATTTTACATATACCAAGTTTTTTGGGGGGCATGGTATCATGGTACCTTCCTTTGTGTTTAGGATATGTACTATGATACTACCATTTTTTTTTTTTACTACCATGGTTATCATGTTAGTACCATGGTAGTTTTTAGACATTTACTATGTTAATACCGTAGTATGTTGACATAACAATAATACTATGTTTTTGTACCATCGTAACATGCTGTGCACTAATATTTTACATATGGCAATTTTTTTTTGGACATGGTATTTTGGTTCTACCATGTTTTGGACATTGGTTTTACTATGGTATTTTGGACATTTACCATAACAGTACCATTTAAATACATGTACTTGAATTTCAGTACCATGGTATATTTCAAAATACCATTTATTGTCATCTCATGTTGTGTAGCATGGCACCACTTCGGTGCTTTTTTTTTTTTTGTAAGGGTGGTCACACATATATATATATATATATATATATATATATATACATATAGTATACACAGCCAATAGAATGTGGACACCCCCTTCTAATCTCATAAAGTGCACAAGCATAGCTTTTCTTTTCTATCATGACAATTTTCTTGTGATGCTTTAAAGGGTTAGTTTACCCAAAAATGACATATTTTTCATCATTTACTCATCCTCATGTCGTTCCAAGCTTTGAGTAACCTTCAAAACACAAATTAAGGTATTTTTTAATGATACCTGAGATGTTTCTGTCCCTCCAATGAAAGTTCAGGTAACCAAAACCTTAGAAGATCCAAAATGTTCATAAAGGCATTGTAAAATTAATCCATATGAAATGAGAGCTTAATTAGGTTAAAAAAGTTAATTTAGGCTTTTGACATCTATCTTGGATTAAATTGCTATATACAGTGTGTGTGTGTATATGAAGAGTTTGGTTCCAAAACGCGATAAACGCCTTTTTTAAAAATTTTTATTGAGTTTCCACCAAAATCAGTATTGTATATGGTCGGTATTGAAAAGTCAATTTTTAATTTTACGCAAAATGCGATATCCGCCGAGTTATTCTGTCATGTTTTCTCCCTTTCTTTCCAAACCGCAACAAACGCCAGTCTCCCTTCTCTGCAGAACTAATCAGCTAAATGAATGTAACATGGCAAAGATGAATACACTTTTGGAAGTTGAATGTAAGGGCAATGTCATTTTGGAATTTCTGTGGTCTAATGTGATATTGTTGTTCATGTTCTTGTTCATGATGAAATTTTCTTTTATTGCTGTAATTAATTTATATTAACAAGATGACCTGTTGAATTCATTTTGGGAGCGATGACCGATTGAATGTATTTTTAGTCTAGTGCCTGTATATAACATGTTATTATAACCTAAAGATGCTATGTGAAAGTTTGAAACAGAAATAGTGGTTTCCATCTTGCCACTTTCTTGGAAAAGAAAACACATTTTTACTCAGATTAATCCAAATGGATTTATAGCGTTCTGGAACCAAACTCTTCATATATATATCTAACTATATATGTGCAGCAGCAGCATTTCCTACGTGGTCAGAGCAGCATGTCTGTGGATGTGTTGGCATATATATATATATATATATATATATATATATATATATATGATTAATAATAATTAATATAATTAATTTTTTTTTTAAAAACACAATATATTATATTCACGATTTTAGTAGAACTTGACAGAGCTTTTCTTTTCTATCATGACTTTCAGTGTTGTGAATCTTGTGGTGCAATAAAGGCATAGTTCACCCAGAAATTTACTCACAAAATTACATTCCAGACCCATAAGACTTTGGTTAATCTTTGAAACACAAATTAAGATACCAAGGTTTTATGGGTATGATAATGAGTAAATGATGGCTGAATTTAAATTTTTGGGTGTACTATACCTTTAAGTCTTTAGCTAGTATTGAACTTTCGTCAGTTACTGGCCTGAACCAACGGAGGGTGACAAATCATAGCGCAGTTTATGACCTCTTCATCATCTCATTTTTTTTAATGGGAACTGAAATTGCTTACCCTTTATACAATATATGTTTTTTATATTAATTATGCTAATATAGTTGCATGTGTTTTTACTCCAGAGGTGCAGCATGTCAGGAACTACCCCATCGACTGTGCCTCCATCTACTATAACGGAGTGCGCCGCTCTGGGATCTACACCGTGGTGCCCTCACTAGGGGCCATGCCCGTGGAAGTCTACTGCGATATGGACACGGACGGTAAGAAACCACACAACACATGCAGTAATGACTGTCCAGGACTCGTCAATAAAGATAGTGTTTTGGGTCAGCTAATGATCTTGATGATCTGTAATAATATATGTATAGTGTATATATATATATATATATATATGAATGAAGCGTTCAGATGCAAAATCCTCTAAGCACCATCTGAAATTTTCTTCTAAAATGAGCATTTTTTTCTCAGGCTCCTATATTTATATTCAGTTATTTAATTTTAATGGGAATGAAAAGAACCTGTTCATTGCCATTAAAATGAAATTGCTGAACCTACACATAAGAGCCTGAGAAAAAATATTTTTTGGTAAATATATTTATAATTAAATATAATATATAAATGTGTATTAAGTAAAAACATGTACACACACACACTATCTATATTATATCTATATTATATCTGCTACAAAATATGGTGCAAAAAATCATTTGTTCATATATATTTATTAAATGATTAGATATTTTGATTAAATTATTTTACAACATTTTTATCAAATGCATATAGAAATGGTTAAAATTCAAAAATATTACATATATGAATTAACTATAATTAATTTAAATATTCAGTAATTATGTATTGGTTCTTTTTTCCATTTAATTTAACATATTAATATAATTTTTGTTTTTTTGTGGGGCCACTGAAAATGTTGTCAGTGAAAGTATGATGCTTATCGTTGTGGCCTACTGTCCTCTATGTTGAAATGTTTTGCTGGAAATTTGTTGTGGATGAATCATTGGGTTATTTTTATATCATTTACAGGAAAATGTAGAGAGACTTTCAAAACCGTAGCAAAAGAAACTCTGATAATGAACATCTAAATTACTTCTCTTTTATGTCTAATAAGACTTCAGTTTTGTGCTGAAATCGCACCGTTGGGGCCCATGAGGAACCTTCTAAAGCTTAAAATAGCATGTGCAAATATCATTTTGATGACCTACAAAACACTTCCTGACCATAGGCATAATTGCAGTGGTCATAAGATGAAAACCAAATGACTTGGCATGTGCATTAAACTCATAAAAAGAGATTTGATTGTTGAATGCTTGAACGTATACTCTTTTTACATTTCCTTCCTAATAAAAACATGGTCATAATTGGAGCCCATGCATAATGTACATCTCAGGTGGCGGCTGGACTGTGATCCAGCGTAGGCAAGATGGCTCTGTGAACTTTGACCGCAGCTGGAAGGAGTATAAAGAGGGATTTGGAGACCTGCACACCGAATACTGGCTGGGAAATGAACACATCCATGACCTGAGCAGTCAGGGAGACTATATGCTCCGTATCGACCTGGAGGACTGGAGCGGGAAACACAAACACGCTGTTTATCAGAGCTTCAGGTGAGGAACATCCATCACTGACTGACTGGAAGGACTTCAAACGGACGCACAATGTTTAATAGTGATTAAACAGCTGGCCTTGTAATTGAAAACACTTTAAACACTTGATGAACACTCCAAACACTTGATGTGTGTTTGCAGTGTGGAGGACGAGAGCACTCAGTACCGTCTGTGTGTGTCGGGCTTCAGCGGGACTGTGGAGGACTCCTTCAGCTGGTACCATGACAAGCAGAGCTTCAGCACACCCGACACAGGCAACATCTGTGCCGAGATCTCCCACGCTGGCTGGTGGTTCAACCAGTGTTTCTACGCAAACCTCAATGGCATCTACTACAAGGTATGATGTGGCCTGTTGGTTATAGACACAAAGGTTGTAGGTTTAAGGCCCAGAAGTGAGTGAATCGTGAGCTGTTACTGTTGTCTTTGAGTTAGGCACTGAACCCCTGGTTTGCCTATGTAATAAAAAAAAATGAAATAGATAATAGAAAATGCTGCTAAATGAAGAATAATTTAATAATATTATATAAAATAATAATAATTTCATATATAAATAAAATATATATTACATTTAAAAATATAAATACAATTTCTGCAAGTGTGTAATATTTTAGCTTGTTCGTAAAAAGTTTTTTTTTTTTTTTATGTAGTTACATTTAAGTTTTTGGCAGGGTTATTTTAGTATCACTGATATACTATTATAGTTTTATTAATATTTTGAATTAGACTTTATTTTTATATTTTCTGTTTTCATTTTAGTTAGTTTTTGTAATTTTGTTGTGTTTTTCACTTTTTTAAATATGTCTAATATATAGTTTTGGTAACACTTTAAAATAGGGAACACTTATTCACTATTAACTACGAATTTTCCCTCAATAAATTCCTAATTTGCTGCTTATTAATAGTTAATAAGGTAGTTGTTAAGTTTAGGTATTGGGTAGGATTAGGGATGTAGAATAAGGTGATGTAGAATAAGGCATTAATATGTGCTTAGTTACTACTAATAAATGGCTAATATTCTAGTAATATGCATGCTAATAAGCAACTAGTTAAGAGACCCTAAAATAAAGTGTTACCATAGTTTTTGTTCATTTTTATTTATTTATTGGTTTAGTACTTCATTAAACTAAACAAAAATGAGATATGTTGTCTCGACGACTAGATATAATAAAATCAATTTCATTTTTAAAATTATTTTATTTCAGTTAACATTTATTTTAGGTACTCATTTTTTTTATGGCTTTGGGTTTAGGTTATTGGAAATGTATTCTTGTTGTTTTTGTGTTTTGAAAACCTCAGTTTTTACTACTTTTTAAACAGTTTTTAATGACTCTTTAAATACATTTTTCAAAGTTCAAAGGGTCAAGTGACCTGAACATCAAAACATGCTGACCTAACAAAGTTATGAAGGTCTACAAAAGTCCTCTCTGTAATATAATTCCATGTATATGAATTTCTTGCTACTTGAACAACAACATGGTTTTTGCAAGCTGGTTATATTACATTGACATTTTTATGCAACTAGATAAATCATACAATTATGGCATATGACAAATATTTTGTCATTCAAGTTCAGGACTGTTACATCAACTACACATTTTAACCACACAAAATTAACAAAATGAATTTTAATTTAGAAAAACATACTGATGATAAAAGGTGTGTTCAAGTCTTTCTCTGTATGAATAAACGCATAGACTTAAAAAGTGCAAATCAGAAGCTAAAGGATCTCTGATGATGTCTAAGTGATGTTCTGTGATCCTGTTGGACAGGGCGGCCGCTACTCGCTGAAGGGGAAGAACCCTCTTGGTCCAGACGGTATCGTGTGGTACACCTGGAAAGATTCAGATTATTACTCTCTGAGGAAGGTCAGCATGATGATCCGACCCAGAACCTTCCAACAGCATCTGTCACCCTGAATCAGGCCCAACCGATGAGCTTGGGCCCATACGTCAACCAGCCAATCACAGTTCTCATAGCCACGGCGACACAGGACGGATGGATTCTTCCATGGTGAAACAGAGGAAAATCTATGTATGGACTGAATGTTTTCAAGGAGGCTGTGAAACCATTTTTTAGGTTTATACCAAAGACTAGAGAAGGACTGCTGCTGAGACAGTGAAAACAATCATTGAAAGTCAGTGTTTGCCATTCAGTGAGTCTAAAGTGTGTTACATGCCTATATTTTCTATAACCATGGTGTTAAGAATTAAATATTTTGTTGACATTTTATAAATGTGTATTAAAAGTAGATTTAGTTTCTGTAGCATACAATGGGACCAAAGACGATTGATTTAATGTTTTTTCTCCAAAGCCCTAAATAGCAACAAATATCCCACAGCACTTTCTTAAACACCTGTTTGCCACTATTTCCTGATCAATAGAATGATTACATGATTAATGATATATTATTGTATTTAATCAAATATACAGTAACATTCAAAATTTGGGGTTGGTAAGATATTTTACTGTTTTTGAAAGAAGACTCTTATGCTCACTAAGGTAGCATTTATTTGATCAAAATACTGTAAAAACTGAAATTTTATTACAATTTATAATAAACTGTTTTCTCTTTTAATTAATTTTAAAATGGAATTCATTCCTGTGACGCAAAGCTGAATTTTCAGCATTTTTACTCTAGTCTTCAGTCACATGATCCTTCAGAAATTATTATTATATGCTCAAGAAACATTTCTTATTATTATCAATGTTATTGTGCTGCTTAATATTTTTGTATAAACGGGATGGGGGACGGGACATTTATTTGAAATAATCTTTTGTATTATAAATGTCTTTACGGTCACTTTTGATCAAATTAACATGTACATACAAAATAACAGCAATTTCTTAAAAAATATTTTACTGACCCCATACCTTTCAATGGTATTATATAATTGTATTAAATAGAAATTTGTAAATATAAAAATATTTCTTTGAAATATTGCATAATTATGTAGAATCCCTGACATTATCACAAAAACTTTGAGAGAGAAAAAGACTTCAGTTTAGTGATTTTGTTGTTGTTGTAAAGGTTAAATAAGTGGTTAACTGGTAAAAAAAAAATATGTAAAAGGGTAGTACTTGGGGTAAAAAGCCCCCTAATTAAGGGGGCTGTAAGCCTCACAAAAAAGCCAAAAACTGAAGCCAAAAAAACTGTAGCACAATAAAATTATTTTCATTTGTGAAATATGCCTGTAATAATTTTGTAGGTTCATGATGTACAGTACTGTACTGAAAGCAAAAAATATATAGTTTATGAAATGCCAAAAGTGAGTGAAATAAACAGGAAATGCTGCAACCTTTGTTGAACTGGTCATTTTAAATATGTACTTATTTCTGTATGCTTTTACACACCTGCAAATTATTTCTGGGTAACACTTTATTTTAAGGTGTCCTTGTTACACGTTACATGCACTTACTATTATAATAACAATAAATGATGCATAATTACATGCAAGTAACCCTAAACCTAACCCTAACCCTACAGTAAGTACATGTAGTTAATTAATATTACTCAATACTGAAATGCATAATTACACTGTAACAAAGACACCTTAAAAAAAAGTGTAACCGATTTCTGTTATATTATGAAACGAATAAACCACAAAATCACACAAAACATGGGTCTTATTGGTGTGTAAAGCACATTCAGACATAAAACAACACGTATTTTGAGACTGCCTCATTCATATTCACCATAAACACACAGCTGACTCACCAGGCTCCATTTCTAAACCTTGAGAGCCGATTTCACTGTTAACAAAACAGACATCTTAATTAAGCAGAGTCACCATCTAGGTAGGCAGCTTGCTAGGTTTTGAGTCACAGCCTCCATCTCAACTAGTTATTCACACTACATTCATTTTCAGACACTCGTACAGAGAAACAAATCCACTGCATAGCGTACAAATCATAATCTCAATGGTTTAGTCAATCTGTGTGCAAAAGACTTGCGAACACTGCTATACATAAAAAATATATGAACAACATGCATCAGATGGGAGTATAATTTCATTTTTACAGGATAAGAAATTGGTGATAATTGCACTGAGGTGGAAGCATCAAGCTGAGCACGATCTCTGTTTGTAATTTGGCGTTGGGGAGAGATAAAAACTTTTTTGGTTACTCTTATGGAGAAAAAGGACCAGCCCTCCTGTTATCATCTCCAGAAGCCTCCAAAGAAAATGATGGGGCTTGTTTTTGGCCGTGAACAAACACAAACAGGATGACGCATCTGAAAGGCCACAGTAAAGTGCAGTGGATAAAAAGCATGTTTTTTTGCAGGGTCTCTACAAAACAAGGCACAATCAAACTTGGCTTGGCCTCGTATGTGCCTCAGAATAAGTTTAGATCACTTGTATAAAAGCATGTAAAGTTACGTCTCTCTCTGCATCTTTCATATTTATCATAAATCAAATCTATGGAGGTCATAACAGAACCTGGAACATCTAAATCAACAACTACATATAATAATTAAAGCCCCATATAATCAGATATTTTTAGTCACAATCTGTAGCTGCTTTTGGCCACCGATCGATGCTTTCTTTGGCCTGAGATCAACCGGATATTTTTATGGCACTGACATCATGACACAGATAACATGAATAGAAACACAGAACGAGAATAATCATGTAAGAGGAACAGAGAGAACGAGTGAGGCAGCTTCCGGACGGCCGCTCCGCCGTTACATAGTAGTGAACTGACTGTGAGCGTGTCGTAGTTTTTCCGCAATCTGCAAAAAACAATTCAATGCTTTAACATCTCCCAACATTATGGAATGCTCTTGAACTTTTACTGTTGTTTCCACATTTTACCATCTCATAGAATTTGACTTGCTGCTCCAGGTACTGCTGCATCACCCTGTTGTAGTCATAGATACGGTTGGTATGGAAGTGGATCATCTCCGCTGCATAGAGGACAGAATGTGTTAAATTCATCACTTGATCAATTTACAGGATTTTTCTTTTTTCAGTTAAATTATTATATGCAGAAAAATGTAATCTCTCAAGTGATTGACAAATTACAACAGAACTTAAAAAACATTTGAGAATTTAAATAAAAATAATTTAGCAGAATCTTGCAGGATTTATTATACTGTATTTTATTAATATATACATATAAGGGGGTCTGAATACTTTCCGTACCCACTGTATATATATATATATATATAGAGTAATAAAACATTATTATACAGTATAATAAGTCATCTTATTTTATAAAATCATGTGCAGTATAATAAAATACAACAAAATAAAATACAGTAACAGCAGTACAAGAAAAACCTCTTTATAGATTTCAAGTTAAAAAAAATTATTTGCATAGATAATGTATATCGACTAAAAAAATCCCATGGCTTTTCCAAAGTCACTGATATTTCCAGGTTTCCAGCCCTGTGGGAACCCTGTACTTAAACTCTGTTTGTGTCTATTGGGTCTACTGAAAATGATAGTTATGTTTCAGCATTCTAATGTTGTGTTAACATCATGTACGGCTTAGTGTGATTATGACTTCTTCAGTAATGTAATCATTTTAAAGGTGGTTTTGGGGTCACACACCTTGCAGAGCGTATGACATGGTGCTGGCACGTTTAGACATGGTGATCTTCTCTGAGGTGGTGATTTTACCGGTGGCCACTAGTTTATCCGCTTCCTTCACTTTCTCTATGGCAGCCTGTGCGAAAGAAAGAGGGCTCAAAATACAGTCAGCCAATCAATTCTCCAATTTTCATATCTTTGTATTGAATCTACGGCTCTGTTTAAACACCTAGTGAGCTGCCTACAAAAAGTTCACTTATGAAGTTCTATGTCGATTCGAATGCTCAAACAGAGTTTGAGTCTATAAGGACTGCTAGTCTGAGTAGTCACCCTTTCTGGTTTACCTTGTGAACTCCAATAGTGTCAGGAAAGCATCCCAGCAGACCTTTGTACTCATTGTTAGTTTCCATGAGGAAGTGAAGGTCTTTCTTTGGCTAGAGATCGAAAGACAGACAAAACTGAATGATTACATCAGACGGTGCACAAACACACCCCGGGTCACTTCATTCAACCGCTCACGAAACGTTTGCGTCACTCGCACACATGCAACACTCTCACTCGCAGACAAGAATCAGAACTCAACTGGACTAAAACAGCCATTAACGGCAGGAAAACAACGCATTCCCTTACAACTAGACTCAATGAAAGTGATAAAAGTGATTGTGACATATGGCCAAGTATGGTGACCCATACTTGGAATTAGTGCTCTGCATTTATCCCATCCAAAGTGCACACAGAAGTTTCTTATGCTCATCAAAGCTGCATTTATTTGATCAAAAATACAGAAAAAAAAACGAATTTTGTGAAATATTATTGCAATTTAAAATCACAGTTTTCCATTTTAATATACTTTAAAATCTAATTTATTCCTGTGAAACAAAGCTGAATTTTCAGCATCATTACTCCAGTCTTCAGTGTCACATGATCCTTCAGAAATCAGTATAATATGCGGATTTATAATCAATGATGGAAACAGCTGCTTAATATTTTTTGGAACCTGTGATACAAAAAATAAATTATACAGAAATAAATTATATTTTAAAGTATATTAAAATACGAAACCAAATTTAGAAATTGCAATAATATTTCACAATTTTACTGTTTTTTCTGTATTTTTAAGCATTATTTGAGCTTAAGAGGAGACTCGAACCTGCAACCTTTGGGTTACGAGTCCGACTCTCTAACCATTAGGCCACGACTTACCCCCCCCTTTAATTAATCATTAAACAACAGGCGATTCAGTTCCAGTCCTCTCATCCTATTGGACAACAGCAACAGAGTGTTCATAACTATTTTCGTTTTTTAAATTTGAATTAAATGTAATTAAAAGAGATTCATGTAAACCAACAAAATAACTTCAGTTTGACTCTGTTTACACTTGATGTGATCCAATCATATGCAGTCAGCATTTAAGGGTGTAAACAGTAAAACGCTACGGGTAGTATCTATCTTTTGCATTTTTAATTTTGATATCTTTAAAGACAATTTCCATTTCAGTGCTAGACCACATGAAGGGTTAACAGAGCTCTACAAATATTCAAGGCTACACTGGCGACACAGAGCCACTTACCAGACACAGTTTGGAGGCCAAACAACAAGCAAGTTTTCATTCACTGTGTGTTTCAGTGGTAAGGTCGAAGATAAATAACACAAGGCTGGATCACATAACTATGGCTTCCTTCCACCTATACAGCTGCTTTCAGGGTCCTGATTCTGATTATTTTCTGATAATAATTATACCTTATATGCATTACTATTCAAAAGTTTGGGATTAGTACGATTTTTTGTAAGGAAATACTTTTGATCATTGACAAAAAAAGACATTGCTAATGTTATAAAAGGTTTCTATTTTAAGTAAATTGTTCTTTTTTTAACTTTATATTCATCAGAGAATCCTGGGAAAAAATGTATCACCGTTTCCACAAAAATATTAAAGTGAATTACAGTTTTGATAAGAAATGTTTCTTGAACAGAATGATTTCTGAAGGATCGTGTGACACTGAAGACTGGAGTAATGGCTGAAAATCAGTCGTAATTCAATTGAAGTAAATTACATTTTTAAATCGAGACACTGCAGGTGAATAGGGTAAAATTAACTAGTAATTATCACCTTACTTACCCAGTTGATTGATTACATTGATAATTGCAAACATTTTTTGTATTACAAGTTTTGTAAAATGTTATGTTTAAATATGCAAATTATGCATTATTTAATGAAATATGCTCTAATTTGCATACATTTCTAGTACAAAAATCTGAACACTGGATGAAGTCAGTTTCAAAATTCTTTTTTTTTTACATATTAGAGGCAAATGTTTTTACCGAGGGGATTTTGGGTATCTCTTTCTGTCACTCCATAATTCAGAAAATACTTTGAACAGCCAGAAAACAATATATTTTCATAATTTTGGGGGTAATAAAATGTTTAATATAAAGAAAAAAATATATGAACA
>NW_015661881.1:134196-158680 GCF_001515625.1 Sinocyclocheilus rhinocerous | reverse complement strand
CACTCCATAATTCAGCAAATGCTTAGAACGGACAGGAAACACTATATTTTCACAATGTTTGGGGGAATAAAATGTTGTATATAATGAAGCAAATTATATATGAACAAATCCCTCAGTAAAAACCTTCAGAATACAGACGTGTAAGTGCTACTGAAGTGGAGATTTATGGCTCAGTGTAGGAGAAAAAACTCATTTTGAGAAAACGGCCTTTAAAAATATGTATTGTAATTGAAATCTATTGACACAAATAGATAAAGTGCTATAAAAGAAACGCTTAACAGTGAGAACTTTTGGATGTTTTCTTTCCACTAGTCTGAAAAAAACACGTTATGAAAAGCCAAAAAGCCCAAAATCTCAAAATTGACAGGCGCATGAAAAAACAGTGCTTTTGCCTGCAGTGTCTCCCCTTAAAATAAGAAAAAAGTTCTTTTAAATTGTAATAATATTTCATTTTTTATCAAATAAATGCAGACCTAATGAGCATATAAGACTTCTTTCAAAAGCATTTTGACACTCAACTTATAATATAAGGATGTTTTGATGCACAAATAGTTACACTTCTCCTATAACGCAAGAGGCTGTACGAGACATAACTTCCTAATATAAGAGAGAACTGAGACGTTTTATCTAAGGTTTTTTTTTAATACCTGCTCCGCCACCATCTGAGCGATGTCCTCATAGGTCTTTCCTGCGGCCGTCAGCGCATCTGTGAGCGTAGCCTCTCCTTTGAGTCAAACCACACATTAAGAATAACAAAAATACTAATGGCTGAACATATAATGCAAAGACTGCTGTTCAACACAGTTTCTCAGAACTAGACCAGATGGTAAAAAGAGAACAATTTTTGAACCTCATGAATTTTCTTTAGTTTCTGATACCTTCATATCCACTGCTGTTGAACACTGAGGACAGGTTTTGGAAAGCTTTGCCAATCCGTTGATATTCCTTTGGAAGGGCTGAGAAAAATAAACAGGAAATAAGACTAATCAGCTTGAGACTCTTAAAACTTGAAGTATGACATTTAATTTGCAGAGATTTTTTTAATATGTAAAAATCACAATGCACTCAGTTTTTCAAAGTTGGACAGTGAAATATGAGCCCCTGTTTCTGAAGTACAAAAATATCAGAAATAGGCCAATTTTGCTCAAAATTATATACATTTAAAAGACAGTACAGAAATATTATTACAATTTTCTTTTTTAATGTTTTGGAAAATGTAATTTAGCCTATATCTGTGATGTAAAGCTGAATTTTTTACTCCAGTCTTCAGTGTCACATGATTCTTCAGAAATCATTCTAATACGCTGATTTGGTCAAGTAGAAAGTTCAAAAGAACAACAATGAATTAGAAATGTTTTGTAACAACGTAAACCTTTATTGATTCATTTAATGCTTCCTTGCTGACAGGCCCGTAACCAGCTATGAGGCCACCGAGGTCCGGACCTCAGTAAATTTTCCATGTTCAAAAATAAAATTTGTTCTTTGAATGACTAATTTGCTGTTAAACTCCTCATATGAATGCCTGCATGACATGTATAATTCAGTTTAGACAGTTTACAAGAATGTTTAGCATCCCTGTTATAAAAGTGATCGCTGCGAGACGCAGGCGGAGTGAACCAACGAGGCTTGAGAGAGCTGTGAGTGTGGGGCGCGGGCACAGCCTGAGTGTTGCCAGATCCAGCTATTATAAGCGTTTTTAGACTTGTCTTTTCCACTTAATTTAACACTTTAGAAAGTTAATAAAGTAGGAAGTTGCAGTTTAGAGTCAGCGATATCTTTATCTTATCTTATTTGCACAAGATTGGAAATAATGTTGGTTTATTTTTAGTTTTTTGTTTGCTTTAGTATCAATATCTGGCAATACTGCATCGCCGGCACTTAAACTGAAAGCAATCAAAAAAGCCCATGTACAGGTTTTTGCTGACAGGATACGACATTCGGTAAGGGAAACGCAAAAATGATCATGATATTATCTGTCATAAACGTTATCACCACTGTCAAACACAGTAGCACTTAACACTAGTGTGCACACAGATCTGTAGAACAAGTAGGTTACAGAATGAAATGAAATACAGAAAAACAAGCCATGAAGAAGTCTATGCTATGTCATTCAGTATAGTTACATTTTCATTTCACAAATCATGCTATAAACTTTCATAAGAGCACTAGACAAAGTTATTGTAGCTATGTATTGTTGCAATAAACAACTGATAAAATTATCCACCCTTAAATATAGTAAAGTATTAACAAATTTTGATGCAATAAATAGGGTATGATTTAAAAATAATCATCCCTCCAAAACAGAGAAAATATCTTTCACAAACATCTACATGTCTGTCTCCTTTAAAGCGTTTATAATGAGTTGTATAATTTGTAGGGGTTATTATAATAATTCTTTAACAGCAACCCCCCCCAGGACCTCACTAATTTTCAAAGCCTGGGTACGGCCATGCTTGCTGAATATATTATTATTTTCTTTCAAAAATATATACACGCACACAATTTTCTATATAAATACATTCACATGTAGGCTTATGGAGTGTCATAAGTCATACTCACGGCCTGTGCAGCGTTTCCAGTGTTCATTTCCTACGGTCAGCAAGTCTTTCACACCGTCATCCATCGCCCTGGTGAAACGGTTGAACTGCTCACACTTCTGCTCTCTGAAGGTAACAAGACAACACGGATGAACTTATTAACAGCTAGATTTTCCATCAGGGTAGTGATCCTGAGGTGTGCTGTAGGACTTACACTTCAATCAGGTCCAGGTCTGGCAGTCCCTCAGGCTCTATCGTGGAGAAAATCATGACTCCGACTGTCTCGTCTTTTTCTGCTTTTCTCTTTCCCATTTTCCAGTCCTGTAATACAGACTTAGAATAAAATGCTGTAACAAAAACAAAGGCCATGTCTCAAAATCTGCAGTAATTTGCTGAATATTTAGGTGGAGGATAGAAAAGGGACAAAGAACAACGGATTAATCAACAGCTATATATATATTTAGCGCTAAAAACAGTATTTACCTTCTCATCTTTGTAGGAGAGAAATAGCTGGAAGACTTCACTGCTGGAGACAACCGGATGCCGGCACATTCGCGACATCCAACCCTGAAGCCTCTCCATGCGCATTTTTATAAATTCCTCCTCAAATCGACCTAAAAAGGGGGTATTAATGAATTTCCATTTTAAACTTCTTTACACCAAACAGTATGTAATAAAAAGGGCTCACCTGTCACCTGTTTATCAGGCAGGCAGGGGATTGGAATCGCTGAACCATATTTATCCAAAAGCCTTTCATACAACCAATCGAAGTGCTTGTATCTGTGATTGACAGGCTTGTTTGTGGTCTGCAGAAACATTGGATCACATGAAACAACATCAACTGGAAGCACTAACATGGAGATGTATATGCAGACATGATGGTTTCTGTACTTACGGTCGGTGTGACTTGGTACTCAATGTAACTCTTGAGGCCGTACATTTTGGTGCCCTTTTTAGGGTCAGCGACAACACAGTCCAGCTGATAGTCTGGATACGCCCACACTGGGCCAGCCTCTCCCCCCTGAAATACAGTATATATACGCACTCGCATCATATAAAATGATATAGCAATTAAAACCCTTTATGGAGCCATGAATATCATTCTAGTATGTGGAAAAGTCTCGATACAACAGATACATTACATAAGAAGTCTTGTTTTATGAAAAACTCGATCAAAATGAAGTGAGTTTATGATTAAAACAAGAACAAATATCTGCCAATGTACTAAGAAATATCAGCTTAAACCAGAAATCACACTATTATTCCTAATAAACATTGACAGATGTTTGTTCCTGTTTTAAGCATCAACTCATTTAATGGTGTTCAGTTTCTCAACTATTTATTTTTTTTTTTTTTGCATTTCAAGTAAATGTATTTTAAGGATGTTTAGATATTTGCATTGGAAATGACTGCGAAAGATATTCATTTTTTGCAGTGCATGCAACATTTAATGCCATGACTATGAATTTCAGACTCTCTGCTCTGATTTAAGACCTTTTTAAAGGCCTTAATTTGTGGAAAGGCAAATTGAGGCTTTAAGACCTTTTTAAAGAGTGGCTTACGTAAACAGGCAACCTGGTTCCTTTGGCAGGCTGTTTGGACAGCAGGTACAGCTCAGGACCTGATTTGGAGAAGCCAGGGAATCTGCAAAGAGAAGATGCTTTTTTACAATGGACATAATAAAATTATAAAAAATAATAAAATTAAAGAGGACCTAACACACAGTTTCGCTCAATCTCTTGTTAATCTTGAGTACCTACAGAGTAGTATTGCATCCTTCGTATCTACAGAGTTTTTAGTTTTATCATATTTTGAAAAAAAAGATTCAGCTTTACGATTCTCCCCGAAAACAGCCGAGCTCCTGGAGGCGTGCCGTGGGCGGAGCTAAAGAGTGACAAGCACTTGCTTGCAGATTGCCAACAAAACACAGAAATTTGATGCAGTTTTTCTTACTGCCTGCGGTTCTGAATCATGACTGGGATTCTTATCATCACAGCGTCGAACTGGATTTTGTTTATAAAACATTTGTCACCGAAATGATGGGAACAAACTAACACACTTGCAAATCTCTATTGCTGCCCTGGTAAAACAAACTGCATCCACTGTTCACATAACGCTGGGTTCTTCTTATTATTCCCTTACAACCAAAAACACACTTTGTTAGAGACATTCTTCTCGAGCAAGTCCTGTGCAGCGCTGCCGACAATGTTGATGGGCTTGCTCTTGCTCTGGTTGATGTGTGTGCGCGCTCTTCCGGGAGAAGTTCCCATACAAGGAATTCCGCCCTTCATGGCGTCATGAAGGTCCATGCTTGAAAAAAACATTCCGAAACGTATGCAAACCCGGAAGGACTGTATTTGACACTCTGAATGCATGAAATAGCATTAGACCCCCTTTAATAAATTCCATTATTGGAATCCAGAAAGCACACATGTAAGCACATGAACTGGATTACGTTTTTATTAAGTGTATTATTACTTGACTCTTGGATGTGTGTCCAATCTGTGTGGTGTGATCTGACTTACTTGTTGAGGGCAATTTTCATGGATGAACCATGAGCTCCGCCTCTGTGTATAGCCCCGCCCTCTCCAGCCTCAGATTCAGCATAGCCACCCGATGACTTCACGTCATCCCACTCCTCGTCCCACTCATCGTCTTCTGCACCTATAAACAGTCATTACACACACTTCAAACATACTTCAAAATAAAAACCTTGGTAAGAACCAGGTGTTAGTTATCCAAACACACTCAGGACAAATCAGCCATGCTAACTAATCTCTGATGAATCTTAGGGTTATAACAGTTGTAATTTGAGCAAAAACTTTTTTTGCACAAATTACAACTATTACAATCTTGAAAGTCTGGGTGAAACAATAAAATATATATACAAAAGGTATTTAAAAAGTATTAAAAATAAATGAAGGAATGCTAAAAAGTCATTTTTATACGACCATTTAACAAAAAATAAAAAAACACAAACACACACACACTTAAATATGTTAGTTGTAATAAAACCCCTGGGACATAAAAGCCCCCCTCACTAGAAGAAATGCTCATAAACTGAGGCTGTGTTACATAAAATTCACAGCAAGAAAATCCCTACAAAACACTCTCACACACATTCTTGTGAGTTTCTGGTACCTGTTGAGCTCATGCAGCTTGTTATTAAAACCAAACCCTCATGAACATCATGGTTTACCTGAGAGATCAATAAGACATGGGTAGGGGTAAATGTCTTCAGAGAAAAGGAAAAGATTGTTTAGTTACGATAAGTTTCTTTTTGCCAATAAATATCACCTCTACACATTCTCTCATGTGCATTATGAGACTTGACATTATGCACTTCCATTTCAAACTGTTAAACTGATTGCACAAGCACTCAGTGGAAAAATCTAACTATATTTAATTCCCAGAACATTATTAGTTGAGTAACTGAGTAAGTGAAAGAGTCATCTTGCTTGTGGGAATAAATTCGTTTTCAGGGGAAAACATCTCTAAAACAAATCCACATGCTCTGCTTGTCTTTATAGGACACAGATTTGCAGAAGCTGTTTTTTTTCCGCACATGGAAATGGTGAATTTCAGCTCCTTATGACTCCAAAACAGACCAAAACTGACGATCTTCCAAAGATGACATCATTGCTGGCGCACTTTAGTCTAACACATGACTTAAAGTAACAGATGAGATCACTGAACAACGCCCACATATTCCACAACTTCTCGTAAAACAACTTTCATATTTTTTCATACTTTCATATACAACAATGTATACAAAATACTACGAATTCCACCTGCCTTTCCATTTTTGGTGTCACTAATGAAAGTAATATCAGCTGCATTTTTCATGCCTTTCATAAGCGCTGACTGCCAAGAGTTAAAAAAAAAAAAAAAAAAATTCATCTGTGCAACTAGGAAAAAATACTAGGAAATATACTGCATGGTATGCTAGTTTTCCACTATGAATGCATTCTTACGCTCTTGTAATTTGTTTTGGTAATAAAACATTTGCCAAGAACATCCATGTAACAATAAGCAGCACTTTGGCTCCTCACAAACTGCAGAGGCTTCTTGTTTTCTAAATATGCTGGACCGAAACTCTTAAAAGAGGAATGTAATCGCTCCTAGTGAGGAATAAACATTATGATAAGTATTTTTGCCTTGTGGCTGTGGTGTTCAGTTTTCCATTTAAGACAAAAGCAACAAGACAAATTGCATTGAAAGACATTTAACAATGAAATGACTGCAAATTATTACTTACACTATATAACATCCAGGGTTCCCACACTTTTTGACCAATGCCAAGACCTCTCTATTCATTGGCAATTACTGAATAAGGACTTTTAAACATCAAATTGATTCAGACTCGTTTGATAATGAATCATTAGGCCAAAAAAAGTAAAAAAAATTTACAACTAAAATAAAATATTTCTTATTTTATTTCATCCCCTCAACAACTGTTTTTTTTTTCCTTTGAAGAAACAGGATTCAAAGTCTTGGATATATGAGGCCTTATTTTAAAAGTGTGATTTTAGATATGGAAAATTAATAAAATCTTTAAACACCATGGGCGTTTATATAATTAATATACATTTTTAGAGCTTGTGTTGAGCTTCTGAAATTTAATTATTTTAATTTTAATTCAATGAACAAAAACTATGAGGTCCTAAAGATTAAAAAAAACAAAAAAAACAGGGACAGTTTTGTTGTGAACAACGGCATGCCTTTGAAAGCAAGAAGTTTGAGAACCACTGGTCTAGTCTGAATAATCCAACATGGGTTTATTTGAGTTGTTACCTGGACCCTGGTAGGCCTGCGGATGCCCGTGTCCTCCAGAATGCCATGCACTGCTGCTGGTTTCCCCGGTCTCTGTGCCCTCTGGCTGAGCTGCCCAGTTATTAGAAAACCCCCCAGACGCATTACTGTCAAACACTGCCCATGGGTCATTACCATTACTTGTCTGAAAGAAGGAAAAAAAACAACAATTTTACAATTGGTAAGAAACAAAAAGCATTAAAAAGGAGCATTTCACTAGTGGTCTCAGACCAAGCAATGCATTTGATATCATTTTAAAAGGCTCAACACACACTTGAGTCCTAAAACCTTCTCCACAGCATTGCATAAGTCTGTCTTGAACATAATTTAAGGTCATTTAATTCATGTTCAGCTGGTAGAGGTCAGTCGCGTGTTCTTTTGTCCTGTAGATTGAATGCATTATGATTGCACACGCTCAATCTTCTATAACACAAGTACACAGATGTGATTTTGAACGTTTCCTGGCTACCAGCGAAAAGGTCTTTTAACTGTGAAACTCTCAAAAAAACTGATACAAAAAGCCCACTCACATCCGACAAGCACTCTAATAATAACCGTTGGTTGTTATTATATTATCGTGAAAAACTCCATTTGAGCAGGTATTTTCAGATGTCAACCGATTCAAGGACTTCTAAAGAAAGCCCATGAAATGGGAATATACGTATATAGATGGACATGTTGAAAGGAAAGAGATGTTTACCTTCCTGATGCATGCTTCAGCTTGTCAACACTGAACAATTGACTCTCAATGGACCTCTAGCCTTGATGACACAAAAGCCCAGAGCCACAGAGACACAAACCATAAGCTCGGTGTTTCCGGATCATCATCTGGCCACCACAATACACCCATCATCCAAGCCTCATTCATGTTATCATCTAGTCATTATCAATATCACACCTGAAAAACTTTGACCTATTGCTCTGAGCACGGCATGTCATTTCTGGCAGATGCATGTTAAATGATAGCCGCAAGTATTATTCTGTTATTTTACTGCAGTTGACAAAAGACATGCATCAGTCAAACACTATCTGTTTGGATGCCTACTTTCTTATTTGCTCATGCAAAAACTGCATGTCATGCATTGAGAATGTAGCACCATGCAGCGAAAGACTGGTTTTAGAAAGTGTGTTTATGTGGATTCATGCGTGTTTGGAAATTGGAAGGCAATGTTTTGGAAATTTCTGGCCGATACAGATTCAGACTCCACTTATTTGACTTACACTTAACTTAATTCAATAAAGGGCTCATTTTTCTTTAGAAAATGTGTTAAACATTTCTGCTTTTTCTCAGTTCATCATACTGTTTATCAGCTTGCAGGTAGCTAAAAACGCAGTCTGAATTTAAAAGTCTTAATACCAGACCAGCTTTCAGTTCAACAATAAACACATGAAAAACAAAACTGTGACATAAATAGAAAAGAATGACAAATATTTCTATAACAAAAAAAGCCAATTCTGCAACCTAAATCAGAAGCGGCTATCCAGTAGATGATTGAATCATCGCATTTATGTTTTAAAAGCTGGCAGAGATAGACAGTGATGTAGCCATTTCGCTGAAACAGTGCTGATCAGTTTGATCGATGTGTGATTTGTAGTTGTCTGGTGTGATCAGTGGGGTCTGATTCAATCTGAAAGCATTCAGACCCCGAGAATAGGGTGTTTAGCTTTTGGTCTTGTTAGTGAGGGCTCCAGAATCGAGCATGCGTGGCATCCGTCATGCCAAATGCATTTAGGGTACCTCATTAGGGGAGGTGGAGGAAAATCCTGGGGTAACCGGGGTGACTGGGGTTTCCGGCTGAGCTACATCCACCTTAGGGGAAAGACGTGACATCGTCATAAAGCGCTGAAAGGGAAGGGTTACCCTGACATGACCCTAAAGACCAGACCTTCTTCATCAAACCACTGATTTTTTTTTTTTTGATGCGGAGGCCCAGCTGAGACCTGCAAGGGTTTACAATACACACAGTTCGAAAACTAGCACAAAACATTATTCATCAAACAAATAGTTTTAAAGCAGCTGTGCTAATACAGTCATGCAACTTCACCATCAGTGTCCACTTCATTTCTGATGCATTTCAGAAAAATGCTTGTATCATCAAAAGAAACTTGAGCAATTACTTAGCAGTCTTAACTTCAGATGACACGCCACAGCACTCAAAAAAAAAAAAACCTTGAACAGACACAGCTGCTCCATTATTTAAATTGTTTTCACACCAGCTAATTATTGTAGTATGATCCATTTCAGACAATCCTGCCCTGCATGCTCAAAAAATATTTTGTCCTAAATTTAACATTTATGTATTTGAATTTCATCTAAAATTCCCATCCATTTGGATTATACAATTGTAACCTACAGGAATTAACAAACTAAATAAGTTAATAAGTAAATGAAACAAGTAAAAGGTAAAACAACAACAACAAAAATATTTCTGTACGAATATTTGTGTTTCTGTATTACGAAGGTAATATTTCTGTACGAATAAACTGAATGTGTTTTAAATACACAATAATTTAAATGTATATATTTTTGATCAATAAATATAATAAATTTTTTAACCAACCAATTAATCAAATGAATTAATTTTAACCAACAGAATAATGCTTGTTCCATAGCTAGCCATATTTTAACCATGTTCACACTTTCAACTAAATAAATGTAATTGTTTTCACAATATTTAAGCATAAATGCATTTTAAAAATATGATTATTTTACTAAAATAAAAAATGGAAATTGTTGATAATAAACTGACAATTTTTTTTTTTTAGGTGCAGACTGTTTCTTGTCTGTTTTCTTTCTGTGTGATTAAATATGCATCATATTAAATGTATTAGTTCATGTTAAAACAGTATAATCCAAATGAAATCCAAATTCAAAAACATAATTTAGGGCTAAATATTTTTGGAGTGCACAGAAATAAAACTATTTATGGTGGACCTGATTAAATGTCACCGTTACCCACCCCTCATCTCTTTCAACCTAACTGGGTAGTTCTTGGCCAGGACAAGCTTTAATGTGGATTTTCAGCTGTTTTGTCCACGCAAATCTGAATTGCAGCAATATATTATATATCACTACTTGATGATCCACTAATAAAAAAATTCTAGTGACGTGTCATGTGGCCAAGTATGGTGACCCATACTCGGAATTAGTGCTCTGCATTTAACCCATCCAAAGTGCACACACACAGCAGTCAACACACACACCGTGAACAGGGAGAGAGCGCTGTACATTCACTACCCCACCTACAATCCCTGCCGGTCCGAGACTCGAACCCACAACCTTTGGGTTACGAGTCCGACTCTCTAACCATTAGGCCACGACTTCCCCTTCTAGAGAGAGCTGACTAATATTTGTGCCTACAGGGATGTCTGTGGTTAACTGTGCCACACATTTTACAATGACTCATAAATATCTAGCATTGCTGCTAGTTTCACATCTGTTATCAGTGATTCATCAAGCGCATACAGACTACAGCGACTAGGCTGAAGTCTGTCCCTTGACTAGCCAATCAGCTTCAGGTTTTGAGATGACACCATAAACAACTGCTTGTCATCAGGGATGGTTTTACATGATCAGTTCTGATGAACTTGAAGACAACATGAACTCAACACTGATCCTATTTATGGTCTTAATAAATGTAACTGTTTCTTATAAGCATGATTCATAATTAAAAGAATTTCATAATTTCATAAATTTTTTTAGTTAACAACTTAACAACATGTTAGGGCTGGACAATATGG
Source organism: Sinocyclocheilus rhinocerous (assembly GCF_001515625.1). NCBI lineage: Eukaryota > Metazoa > Chordata > Actinopteri > Cypriniformes > Cyprinidae > Sinocyclocheilus > Sinocyclocheilus rhinocerous. The sequence goes on along the minus strand of NW_015661881.1, from coordinate 147,590 downwards.
CCTAAAATCAAAATCTCGATTAACTGAACATTTTACCATGCGCACAATTAATGAACAAATATTTTATTTATTAATTTGCCCTCATAGTTCATTGACAAGGTTTTTACTGTAAATATGCTCAACTATTAAAGGTGGGATATTTTTTCTAATGAAAGAGTGCATTTCTTATCTTTGTGATTTCAAAATAATTGAAGGAAACAAACTATTTATGGTTATTGACTGAATATTTCGAACAATTGAAGCACACATTTCTTGAAATTAAAATGTCTTATAAAAAAAAAAAAAAAGCCACATTTCAGTTTGAACGTAAAAAGGATATTTTCACATTTAAAAAAACTTAAAAAGCATATTTTTACACTGCTCTGGTTGCTCAGATGACTCGGCGTTCAAGGTTTATGTTGCTTCGGGTTGCTGCCGCAGGTTGTTTTTTTTTGTCCGTTTTTTTAATTAAAGCACTCGCCCTTAGTGTGATTTTGATGGAGGGGACACCCGACGAAGAGGGAAACTCAGAGAAAAAGCATGATTGGGCTAGTTTTGAATAGCAATCGGGCTTGGATTTGGCAACCCTGGGGAAAGGATTGAAAAACCGATATAACCGACGTGGGAAAATCACGTCGGTTAGAGGTTCTGAATTTCTGTTTCGATTACTTTTCGATTAATTGTCCAGCCCTACAACATGTCCTGAGTATTCCAACATTATAATTAGTGCTGTCAATCGATTAAAAAAATGTAACTAATTAATCGCACATTTTTCTGAAATTAATCGCGATTAATCCCACCTAACATTAAAGTTTTTATATATACTTTTATATTACAAGAATTTCACATTCAATCTTCAAATGAATCCACAAACAACATAAAGACAGTATATTTTTTTTAATAGTTGTTTAATGGCATCTTTTTTATGACTGAAGGCATCTTTTTTTATGACTGAAGGCCAGTATCAATTATACCAATACTGATTTCTCTATAAAATTGCCCCCTCCCCCCGTTTCCACGCTCGCTTGACTCGCGCCTGGTGCTGAAGTGAAGTGGAGCGCGCGTCTGAAACGTCTCCCGTTCTCAGTCATTCTGCAACTGAATAAATGCACTTCTTGTCAAGAGAAAAAGTGACAGAAGCAGCAGTTGTGAGTGGGGTGGCCAACCCTAGCCCCGCCCCTGCGTTAATTGGTTAAATATTTTTAACGCGTTAAACTGATAAAAATCAATCGCCTGCGTTAACGTGCTAATTTTGACACCACTAATTATAATATGTTTCACCCTAATATTAGCTCCTGCTGAATGTTCTGTAATGTGTCACTTAATGGAAGTCAGATGAAAGTGGTTTCATGTTGTCTTTAATACTGCTAAAATCTATTCAAAACTCAAGTCAATGGCAGGGCCACTGGAAACAAATGAAGCGTTCAGATGCAAAAGCCTCTAAATTCCGTTTGAAATTTTCTTCTAAAATTAGCATTTTAATTAGGCTCCTATGTGTAGGTTCAGTCATTTAATTTTAACAGCAATAAATATGTTCTTTTCATTGCCATTTAAGTGAAATAACCGAACAGAAACAGAGGCTTTTGCATCTGAACTCTTCAAATAATCTGCAACTAAAGGCTTCCCAGTCTTCAAAATGCTGCTGATCAAATCATGGTTTCTCCAAAAAACAAAGCAGCCCACTCAAAGAAAACTTCAGTCTCAGCACTGGAGGCCAAACCCACAGTACCTCACTACCATATGGGAGAATCCCACCACTTCATCCTGCATGTTAATTAAAAATCATCATCCTTCACATCTGGCCCCTCGCTGATCCTCTGAATAAGCGACACAGGATGTTTTATTCTCAGTCTTAGAGTTTGCTTGCACACACATTTTTACATTCCGAGTAAGACGTTTTATGCTTCGGAACTGGAATCTCCCTTCCTGCTCACTTCCTCTCAGGAAGTTAAACAGTGGGAGAAAAGCACTGAGAAGGAGCGTTACACAGAAAATGAACAGAAAAGCAGGTTAAACAGACATGATAAATAAAAGCAACCAGTTTATGTGCCGCATTAGTCAACAGACTGAACGATTCCCATGTGAAATTTACCCATCTTAATCACGATGGCTTACCTGTGCGGTGCTGGGCGGGGCCGGTATGTGACTGTCAAAGAGCGAGAGATCGAGGGACGCTGCATTTCCTCCAGAGGTAAAAGGTTGAGCCTGTTTAATCTAGAAGAACATGAAGAGACAAATTCACAAGGGTCAGTCCTTTTCAAATCAGAATTAAATAAGCTCGTTGGTACACTAACTCAGATCTTTGTGTTATTTGAGACTAAATGTACGTTTTGTTAAACATTTTAGATTTTACAGCATATAATAATAGTTTTTAGTATAATACAATAATGTTTCCTTTCTTAAATTATCATCTTTACTATAAAATAATTATTTATTTTTATATATTTTATGACCCCTAAAATTTGCTTGACATCTGGGAATATGATATCTCATTCATTATGGTTGCTGGTATCATATAAATTGGTAGACGCATAGGCAAACTTGTTCAAGTCCAAATAGTTGAAAGCCTCCTCTTGCTGAAGGTGAAGAAAAGTGACATTTCCAGACACATTTGGTGCTGAGGCTGAGGATTAAATATATCCATTAAAAGGCCAATGCATTTTGGTCTTCAAAAAACTTAAGCCTTGATTGACTTTCTGTCAACTCGAAATGTGAGATTAAAGTTTTAGTTTAGTATGGTGTGATATTTTGCTCACTTTGAGGCACTCATTTGACAAAATATTGCCCCCAGATGACTTTATATGAAAGTCTGGACAAGTTGAAGGCCTATTTTCAGTTATTTTTCCTACTTTTTATTCATCAACATTTAAGAAATGGCTTTTACTTCCATTTAAAAAAAAAGAAAAACATCAAAATCCAAGCATTAAACATCGCAACAAAAACAGCTTTGGGTGCGCAAAGAATGTGAATTTGGAGAAATGTGAACATGTGGTCATTTGTTTGGCTCTGAGAACAGAGAAATGAAGGAAGCACGTGTGTTTGTACGATAGTGCAGCTGTGAGTTCGGGTCAGGAGGGAAACTGAAATGTATATCTGTGGCCAGCAGCAGGCGAAATCACTTCACAGACTATTTATACAGAGAGTAAACTGTTTACCAGGTCTCCATGTGCACGACTGCCTCAGGATGGCTGTATAATGTGATCATGTTCAGCTACACAGTATGATGCACTTTAACACAAAGATACTGCTGCACCTTTATTGATAAACAACTGGACGTTCAGATTTCTGAATGCTTTTTGGCTTAACTGTCCATAAACAATACTGGTGTAACTCTTGTATTTTTAAAAGAGCAAGGAAAATCCTATTTTTCCATACCAAGTATTATGAAATAAAGCGAGCACATTCATTCAGCCGTACATTAAGCCTGAAAATGAACACAACACTAACACACTTCAAATCTGGCTGGCCACAGGAAAAGAAAACACTTCCTGTTGATCGAACAGGCCACATTCCAGCAGCGATAGTTTCTCTGTCCTTTTGGTTTCAAAACACTGCCAGATGTGTATTACAACACAATCATAATAAAACTGCATTATATACTTTATCATAGTGAAAGACGCCCAGGTAATTAATCAGCTAATGTTGTATTAGAGTTGTATCCAAGTATCTATTGTGGAAAATAAACATTCTTTTAGGTTTGTATATGTATGTTGTAAATCTTGTTATAGCCACTACCGTCAGTAAGATTTATTTTTTGATAAATAAGCATAAGTCTCTTATGCTCAAAAAGGCTGCATTTATCCAAGTATCTATTGTGGAAAATAAACATTCTTTTAGGTTTGTATATGTATGTTGTAAATCTTGTTATAGCCACTACCGTCAGTAAGATTTATTTTTTGAAAGAAGTCTCTTATGCTCAAAAAGGCTGCATTTGTTTTATCAAAAATACAGCAAAAGCAGCAATATTGTGAATTATTACTATTTAAGATAACTTTTCTATTTGAATATATTTTAAAATGTAATTTATTCCTGTGATGCAAAGCTGAATTTTCAGCATCATTACTCCAGTCTTCTGTGCCAGTAAAAGCCATTTTTGGTAACCACTGCATACCTCTATATAGTCCTCTGGTACCAATCCGACTTCTCCTCTGGAGTTCTTTGCCTCGATCCATCCTCCACCAACGTTCTGGGAACAGAAAAGAATGGATCACATTTACAAAGAAGGTTTTGATCCATCCACACACATGCAACAACTCGGAGCAGACAAGGAGAGTCGGGTGTTATAAAACGTTATGAAAGTAAAATAAACTCACCTGATTGGTTATTGTGATTGTCTCACCCTCTCGAACCGACAACTCATTATTTCCAGGCTCTGCTGTGAAATCATATAAAACCTGTGCCTGTGGGGAGAACAAACATGCTTAAAGGAACACTCCACTATTTTTGAAAATAGGCTCATTTTCCAACTCCCCTGGAGTTAAACAGTTAAGTTTTACCGTTTTCGAATCCATTCAGCCGATCTCCGGGTCTGGCGGTAGCACTTTTAGCTGTAGCTTAGCATAGATCATTGAATCTGATTAGACCGTTAGCATCTCGCTCAAAAATGACCAAAGAGTTTCTATATTTTTCCTATTTAAAACTTGACTCTTCTGTAGTTACATCGTGTACTAAGACCGACGGAAAATAATCAAGGAACTTTGCTGCCGTACCATGCGTAATATCATTGCGCCTGCTGCACCCATGGTATGGCAGCAAAGTTCCTTGATTATTACGCCGGAATGAGAGTATAGTTCCTAGCCATATCGGCCTAAAAAAAAAAAGGCAAATTTTCATTTTCCGTCGGTCTTAGTACACGATGTAACTACAGAAGAGTCAAGTTTTAAATAGGAAAAATATAGAAACTCTTTGGTCATTTTTGAGCGAGATGCTAACGGTCTAATCAGATTCAATGATCTATGCTAAGCTACAGCTAAAAGTGCTACCGCCAGACCCGGAGATCGGCTGAATGGATTCGAAAACGGTAAAACTCAACTTTTTAACTCCAGGGGAGTTGGAAAATGAGCCTATTTTCAAAAATAGTGGAGTGTTCCTTTAAATAAAGCACATGCATCGAAAGACACCAAATGTGTCAGGCAATCATTAATTATTAATAGAACAGAACCAGCTACACTTGTTTGACTGTTTTTTTTTTTTGGACACCATTAAATAAAATTCACATGACCTCAGCATTAACCTGTTTATCATTTACCTAACATTTCAGGGATTTTCTTTTTTTCTTTTACATGTTCATAATCAATGAATTAATGTATTTTCACATGAACAAATGTCACCATTGCAAATTGGTGAATCACACAAAAACTGTTGAAGTCTCTGGGTTATTTTTAGCACAAAATCATAAAAACATTAAAGGCACAATATGTAAGAATTTTTTTTTTTTAAATATCCAAAAACCACTAGAACAGTGTTATATATTTTGCTGACTTGTGTACTTACATTATCCCAAATGTTTACAAGAATGTTTAAATCAAGAGAAATAAGCGATTTTAACTAGTGACATCCGCTGCTTTCGAGCCGTGTGTCACGCTCGTTTAGCGGCCTCGTTTAGCTTCGACGGCGTTCAGCCTCACCCTGCTTCGTTCTACTACACATAATATTTATGTAGTATATAATACATAAACATATGACAAATATTTATTGTTATTATTATCATATATAGCATTAAGGTTTAATATAGGCTTATGATATATTTATATACTTCATAGTAGCTATGTTAGACTGTAGTGTAGGACTTTTAGGATCACATTTTAGACTAATAAGAAGAAAAAATGCTAATGTTAAATAAAGTAGGGATAAATACAAAAACGACGCTTTTGTTTTGTTTTGTTCAAGTAGATATTTTAGCTTTTGTGCCTGTTTTTATACAGTCTATGTTTTGTGCCCATAAAAGTTTTCATTTATGACTGTGTCAGCTTTTTTTAACTTTTGTCAAGTTCAACCTGAGAGGGCGGGCTGAAACAACAGATGTGTGAGTTTAGAGCGGCCTCTAGTGGAAATGTGTAGTATTTCAAAAATACATGACAGCGGTAAAAACGACATGTGTTGACCAGTCATTCTTGAGACATGGGGACAAAACAGGTCCAGCAAGGGTAACTGCTATTAGGTTTAAAAATAAAAATATTTAAAATTTTAAATGTCATGAGGGATAAATAATAGAATGTATTTAACACAATTATCACCTTCAATTTAATTTTCTCATTATTATACCAAATCTATGTTTCTTAATGTCCTCTCTCTACATCTAAAACAGTGTGTCCACAGAGAAGGGTTCAATCATTCATATGCAATAAAACGGATAAAAATGTTTTTTTTAATGAAAAAAAGCTTGTTTTATCAAAAGTAACACTTAATCATATCTCCTAACAAAGCAAGGTTGTTTTTTAATGACACATGCATGTTTAATAAGATTTTAAAGTTGCGTCCCCACTTTTTGTCAACACCGTCAGACATTCAATAACATGTAATAAAATCAGGGAATATCAGGGGCAGCTGTCGCTCTAAAGGACCCCCTTGCTACAGTTCACCTCTGCAGAGTACAGTTCCACGCGCATGTCCGGGAAACTCATGAATATTCATGTATGCTCCGCCCACTGAAACCGAAAATCTCGTAACAACGGCCTAACCGCGTAGAAAAAGCTGCGGTTTTTAAAAATAACCGCGTTCGTGTGGACAGGGCCTAACCGGAACGTACTGCCAGCGTTTTCAAATAAGCCTGAAGGACCTGATTAGCTGGATCAGGTGTGTTTAATTGAAGCTAACCTCTGGGCTGTGGCCCTGCAGGAACTGAGGTTGACACCCCTGCCCTAGATCAACACAAAATAGATGTAATTTAAAAGCTTACAGTCTGACCTTTACAACGCATGGCCACTTTGATTAACTACTAAGTAGTGCTGAATTATTTGCTGATAAATAAACAAATTTTTTTCATATATGAAATGTTTTTTTGTGCCATGCACTCTAGTATGTCAAAAACATCATACAGCTCAGATAGTCATGTGTCATTTGAAAGGTCTCAGAGTAGAATAAAACAAGCATAATTGTTTGGGGCTTTGACTAAACTTGAGCAAGGCATTCTGGGCTGTGGCCCTGCAGGAACTGAGGTTGACACCCCTGCCCTAGATCAACACAAAATAGATGTAATTTAAAAGCTTACAGTCTGACCTTTACAACGCATGGCCACTTTGATTAACTACTAAGTAGTGCTGAATTATTTGCTGATAAATAAACAAATTTTTTTCATATATGAAATGTTTTTTTGTGCCATGCACTCTAGTATGTCAAAAACATCATACAGCTCAGATAGTCATGTGTCATTTGAAAGGTCTCAGAGTAGAATAAAACAAGCATAATTGTTTGGGGCTTTGACTAAACTTGAGCAAGGCATTACTTCAAATTCAAAACAACAATTTCAAAACTGTCAAGGGCTAAGAAAAAGGCTACCTTGATTCCAAATTCTGATTACTTCATGATGTCTCCAAAAATTTAAATCACATACAGCCCACATATTGGGAAACATCACCAAAAAAAGAAGTTTTCTCTTACCGTATTACTTTCCTGAGATATTGAATATCAAATAAGAAAGATATATAAAATTTCCCTTGAACACACAATGTTTTCTTATATTTTATCACCGATTTCTCAACTAAAATCATAAATTCTCAGTTCCACGCGCATGTCCCGGGAAACTCCTGAATATTCATGTATGCTCCGCCCACTGAAACTGAAAATCTTGTAAAACCGGTTGGAAACAGATATGTACACAGATATCAATACATATCTATGTTTGGAAAGCGAGTACAAAGTGTGGATTTCCTAAAATGGGCGTGGCTTGTGTATTGTACATACATACATACATAAACACATTTATGTTATAATTTGCTTATATTTCGATATTTATTATTTCTAAGTATTTTGTTTTTAGTTTTATATTTTTCTTTCTTTTAATATGTGCTGCTTGAATTTATTGCATTTGTGTTTAGCAATAATACTTTCAATAATGATAATGCCTGTTTGTTATTTTAACAGGTGTAATAATGGTAAAAAAGAAGAAAAGAAAAAAGAAAAGAAAATATTAACTATAGCTATTGCTCAGAACACTGCAGAAGTAGCCAGTCGCGTTGTTACTTTTCTCATAAGGACCAATCACAGTCGGGTGTGATTACTTGATTTAGCTGTAATTTCAATTAGCATGTCAGGTGCCAATCGTTTTTAATTCATTTAGTTCAGACATCTCAAGACGCAAGACAGTAAGAAAAAGTATTACAATTTGAATGTGGATCAATTCGGCTGTATGAGCCCACAAGCTCCCCTCAAAGGGAAGACAATATCTGTCCAGTAAACAGCTGAAAAAAAAAAAATTTGCTGCCCTGTATTGCTAGTGGAAATCATATATAGTTTTTAATAAATACATTATAGATATATGCATATAGAGCCACAGTGGAAACCAGAGGTATTTCTTGTGCACTTCATGACCAATGATTCACACACATGTGGACCAAAAGAGGTATCAGCAAACCCCCACAACCCCATACACCCTTCATTATTCCTTAAAATAGCTATTCCTTTATTTTTTTTTATTTGGGTTTCATGGCATAAATCATAACTCCAGTCCAGAAAAAGCGACATACATCCATCAGGTTAATAATCAAACTAACCTAAAAACTGTGGAGACGATGACGCCGTGTTTTTATCTGCTCCATGTGCCCGGTCCACTTGCTCTTCCACAACTCCATCATTAGCTTTAGTGAAATAACCCGAAAGCTGGGGATTTTACTGAATAACTCATATCTTCGACATTAAGCCATATTAAGTGTTTATGTTTTTCTACAGGAGGAAAACTCTTAGCGAGAGACTTTGCGCATGCGTTCATATTCTGCTGTTCTGTAGCTACAGATTTGCGGGTCTTGTCTTTTTCTCCTACAGATGGCTTGCAGGACCCTGTAGGTTACGGTACTAAATTAGTTTTAATCGTTTAATCACCACCACAGCGTCTTGTCTCCATTGGCAACACGCACGATTTGTGTCGATTGCAAGTGACGTCGCAGGTATCGGAGAGTGCAAGTGGCGAGCTAGCGGAAGTGCAAGTGTCTGAGAGTACGAGTCTGAGAGTGCGAGTCTGAGAGTGTGAGAGTGCGAGTCTGAGAGTACGAGTCTGAGAGTGCGAGTCTGAGAGTGCAAGTCTGAGAGTGCAAGCGCAAGTCTGCAGCCAGACCCTATTGGTTCACTCCGCCAGCGTCTGGCAGCAATCATTTTCATACCACGGACGCGAAACATTCTTGCAAACTGTCTAAACATGCGGACACTCATATAAATATCAAATTCGTCATTCAGAAAACAAATTTTATTGCTGAACATGAAAAAAATGTACCAGGTCTGGACCTCTGTGACCTCATAGCTGGCTACGGGCATGGGCGTGGTGGGGCTTTGGTGATACCGACAGCCAGTCCATCTACTACACAGCCAATCATGGGACCCCTCCTGGCTCGGGCCCCGGGGCTTCAGCCCCGCCTAGCCCTATTGTTAATAAGCTGCATATTTCTACAGGGTTATCTCCCAACCCTTAAGAGAATATAGGCTATACAGATTGTTCAAACAGAAAAAGCAACATACATCCTTCAGGTTAATAATCAAACTAACCTAAAATCTGTGGGGACGATGAGATACGTGCACAGGTCGTTCAAAAGTCAAATGTAGAATAAATGTAAGTGATTGGTAAACCAAATTAAAACGTTATCTCTAATGGTAATGCATGGAATTCATGGAATTAGTCAATCTATTCTACAGCCAATCAAATCACGGGGCCCCCTCTTTGCTCACGGCCCCGGGGCTTCAGCTCCGCCTAGCCCAATTGTTAATGTGGCCCTGGTCCTGACCTCTGCTCCTTTGCATTGATGTGAAGATACTGAAAGGGCAAAAATAAAACCAGTTTCTTTAGCTTATGTAACATCATTAACTAATCCATCTCTGGCATGTGCCGCTATTCTGTACTTACTGTTCATCACAACCCTAAAATAAATATTTATTTAATAAAGAGTAATTTTTGAATGCTCGTTCATGAAAAGATGAAAAGTGCTTTTAAAAGCTGATCGTAATCTCTCTCGTAGCCAATAATACTGGAAAATCAGGTGATGTGGAACCTGATTCACCAGACCGGAGTGAGAGGAGAAGAACTGATATCAGGTGAGGGGGGGTTACAGACAACATAAAGAGGGCTGTTAAAGTGACTACAGAGCAGTTTCATGTCACTGCCTTCTCAAACACCTTACAAAGACACTGTTTGTCAGATTTTGAAAAGCAAACATGGTCATATTATCTCTTGTTCTGCTTTTGCTTTCAGTCCAGTGGTCCTGGGCTCAGGAAGACCCTCTTCTGCCTTTCTCTGAACACCTGGACCTCGAGCACAAGGTGCGGCTGAAGTGGGGATTTGATAAGATCAAGGGCACAATCTTGTTCGAGCTCACGGTCAACACCAGCGGCTGGGTCGGTTTTGGCTTCAGCCCCAAAGGAGGAATGACTGGAGCCGATATCGTCATTGGAGGAGTTGGACCCAAAGGCATTTACTTCACGGTAAAGACTGAGACTGATAACTATCAAAGTCACTTACAGTGGAATTACAATTAATTTTATATTCTTTTGATATTTTGTTCTTTATGTTTTTGACTCACATTCATATTTCCTATTTAGTTATATTTTATCTTATATTTGAGTTTCTTAGTTGTTCACATCCTCAAGATTGAGACTGATAACTGTCACTTACAGTTGAGTTACAAATAATTGTATATTTTTTGATATTTAATTCTTTATATTATTTTTATTCAAATATCTGATATATATATCTGTCTGACATAGACATCTGATATTCTTGTGTTTTGAACTATTGATTGTCAAAGTGTTAAATTGATAGCCCAGTTTAACTGCACTGGGATCTGTACATCTATAACTACAACATCATAAAGCATACATACATGCTTCATTTCTCTTTTCTGTTTTTCTGTATTTAGGATCGTCATGCTGTGGGAAAATCAATTCCTTTGGTTGACAAGCAACAGAACTACAAACTCCTGTCTCTGAAAGAGTCTGATGGGAAAACAGTCATGAAGTTTCAGAGGTCCATTGGTTCCTGTGATGAAAATGATTTACCCATCACTGTGAGTTTTAGCATTGTTTTTTTTTAATATTCATTACAAAGGAAAAGTAGTTCAGCACCAGCAATGTAGCCCTCCCCTTTCACTGTTTTAGCCTGAAAACAGCGACAGTCAGGGCAGGATTTGGAGGGCCGGGGACCCCTGGGCTTGAGGTTATGTTTGGGCTCTACCTATACACTACAAATGCTCTCAACTAGAACATCATTATGGAGTAACACAAAATTCACAAACATTAAAATATGCTTTGAGCATGGCCAGACTTACCATTGGGCTAGGCTGGGCTGCAGCCCATGAGCCCCGCCTTTACCCGTTTACGTTTGTTTGATTTGTTCAGTTATATGCCAGTCAGATATTATTACACTCTTAAATATAAAGGTGCTTCACGATGCCATAGAAGAACCTTTTTTGTCTAAATGGCTCCATAAAGAACCTTTAACATCTGAAGAACTTTTCTGTTTCACAAAAGGTTCTTTGTGGCAAAAGAAGATTCTTCAGATTATAAAAAGGTAAGAAAGAGATGGTTTCTTAACCTTTTAACTGAATGGTTCTTTGTGGAACCAAAAATGGTTCTTCTATGGCATCGCTGTGAAGAACCTTTTAAGCACCTTTTTTTTTTTTTTTAAGAGTGTGGCCTTAAAAACGGCTGATCTTGTTTGTCAAGGAGCTCTCAACTGCACTTCAAAACCCTCCTTAAACTGAAAACATGGACTGTCTGACTGACCGACTTAAAAAACCTTCAAAATAAATCAAAAATAGCTAAAATGAGTTATCGATGGCCAGATGAGCCACATACACACAGCAAACTTTTATGAGTGACAATATTTAACTGCAGTGTGCATGCGGCCAAAGAGCTTCTCATTTCAAGTAAAGACATCAAGTAAAAGTGTTTTTATTGCATCATCAGAATCTCCCCATGAAGCTGATCTATGCGTACGGACAGACCGATGAAATCATGTACCACAGCACCCGAAGAGGCACAAAGCAGCTGAACCTGTTGAAGTACATGCCTCGGGTCAACCTTCCAAACAGCAACTTTTTTGACATAACTATGGTCAATGTAAGAAAGATTTTACTTTGTCATTTTGCTGTTCTGTGTGTAAACCCAGTTTTCTGTTGCTGGCATTTCAAGAGCAACATTTAAAACAGCAGCTAAATATTTCTGTGAAAACAGTAACATCTTTATTCAGAATTTGTTGAAGAATAGAAAACTCAAAAGAGCAGCATTTAAAATAGAAAAATATTCTGTAACATTTTAAATGTCTTTTCTGTCACTTTTGGTCAATTTAATGTGTCCTTGTTGAAAAATATACATTTCTTTTTATTGATTTACTTTTTATATTAAAAAAACAAAAACAAAAAAACTTTTACTGAGCCCATAATATAGTTTACCCCATAGTTTGCATAGATTATATTATTGGTTAATCTCTTTAAAGTGCTAATGAGTGTAACTTTACATGTTGCTTACATTTACAAATCATTTCAGTTCACTGTACCAGCCAACCATACCTACTATCACTGCAAGATCATGAAAGCCCCAACATTTGATCGCAAACAGCACATTTATCGCGTAAGTGAGTCTATGAACTTAACACACATGATCTATCCAGCGATCTGTCAATCATCTTCATCTCTGACTTACTTTATGTCCAGATTGAGCCGGTGATCACAAACATTGACGTCATGCATCATCTCGTGCTGTACCGTTGCCCTCCGAGCGTGACCGAGCCGCTTGAGGTGGAGTGTTATACTGGGATGGATACAAAGTGTATAGAGGCCGTGGCTGTGTGGGGAGTTGGCGGAGGGGTTAGTCTCACCTGTGACTTAGGTTGAAAGCATTTTCATGTGAAAACAACCAGATTTAAAGGGTTAGTTCACCCAAAAATTCTGTGATTAATTACTCGCCCTCGTGTTGTTCGAAACCCGTAAGACCTTCGTTCATCTTCGGAACACAAATTAAGATATTTTTGATGAAATCTGAGGGCTCTCTGACCCTCCCATAGACAGCAAGGTAACTACCACGTTCAAGGTCCAGAAAAGTACCAAGATGATCGACAAAGTAGTCCGTGTGACATCAGTGGTTCAACTGTAAAGTTACGAAGCTACGAGAATACTTTTTTGCGCAAAGAAAACAAAAATAACAACATTATTCAACATTTGTCTCTCTACTGCGTCACTTGTGGACGCACGTTCACGACAGTACCATGACGCAAGCGT
>NW_015661881.1:129806-133452 GCF_001515625.1 Sinocyclocheilus rhinocerous | reverse complement strand
AAAGAGGGCTGTTAAAGTGACTACAGAGCAGTTTCATGTCACTGCCTTCTCAAACACCTTACAAAGACACTGTTTGTCAGATTTTGAAAAGCAAACATGGTCATATTATCTCTTGTTCTGCTTTTGCTTTCAGTCCAGTGGTCCTGGGCTCAGGAAGACCCTCTTCTGCCTTTCTCTGAACACCTGGACCTCGAGCACAAGGTGCGGCTGAAGTGGGGATTTGATAAGATCAAGGGCACAATCTTGTTCGAGCTCACGGTCAACACCAGCGGCTGGGTCGGTTTTGGCTTCAGCCCCAAAGGAGGAATGACTGGAGCCGATATCGTCATTGGAGGAGTTGGACCCAAAGGCATTTACTTCACGGTAAAGACTGAGACTGATAACTATCAAAGTCACTTACAGTGGAATTACAATTAATTTTATATTCTTTTGATATTTTGTTCTTTATGTTTTTGACTCACATTCATATTTCCTATTTAGTTATATTTTATCTTATATTTGAGTTTCTTAGTTGTTCACATCCTCAAGATTGAGACTGATAACTGTCACTTACAGTTGAGTTACAAATAATTGTATATTTTTTGATATTTAATTCTTTATATTATTTTTATTCAAATATCTGATATATATATCTGTCTGACATAGACATCTGATATTCTTGTGTTTTGAACTATTGATTGTCAAAGTGTTAAATTGATAGCCCAGTTTAACTGCACTGGGATCTGTACATCTATAACTACAACATCATAAAGCATACATACATGCTTCATTTCTCTTTTCTGTTTTTCTGTATTTAGGATCGTCATGCTGTGGGAAAATCAATTCCTTTGGTTGACAAGCAACAGAACTACAAACTCCTGTCTCTGAAAGAGTCTGATGGGAAAACAGTCATGAAGTTTCAGAGGTCCATTGGTTCCTGTGATGAAAATGATTTACCCATCACTGTGAGTTTTAGCATTGTTTTTTTTTAATATTCATTACAAAGGAAAAGTAGTTCAGCACCAGCAATGTAGCCCTCCCCTTTCACTGTTTTAGCCTGAAAACAGCGACAGTCAGGGCAGGATTTGGAGGGCCGGGGACCCCTGGGCTTGAGGTTATGTTTGGGCTCTACCTATACACTACAAATGCTCTCAACTAGAACATCATTATGGAGTAACACAAAATTCACAAACATTAAAATATGCTTTGAGCATGGCCAGACTTACCATTGGGCTAGGCTGGGCTGCAGCCCATGAGCCCCGCCTTTACCCGTTTACGTTTGTTTGATTTGTTCAGTTATATGCCAGTCAGATATTATTACACTCTTAAATATAAAGGTGCTTCACGATGCCATAGAAGAACCTTTTTTGTCTAAATGGCTCCATAAAGAACCTTTAACATCTGAAGAACTTTTCTGTTTCACAAAAGGTTCTTTGTGGCAAAAGAAGATTCTTCAGATTATAAAAAGGTAAGAAAGAGATGGTTTCTTAACCTTTTAACTGAATGGTTCTTTGTGGAACCAAAAATGGTTCTTCTATGGCATCGCTGGGAAGAACCTTTTAAGCACCTTTTTTTTTTTTTTTAAGAGTGTGGCCTTAAAAACGGCTGATCTTGTTTGTCAAGGAGCTCTCAACTGCACTTCAAAACCCTCCTTAAACTGAAAACATGGACTGTCTGACTGACCGACTTAAAAAACCTTCAAAATAAATCAAAAATAGCTAAAATGAGTTATCGATGGCCAGATGAGCCACATACACACAGCAAACTTTTATGAGTGACAATATTTAACTGCAGTGTGCATGCGGCCAAAGAGCTTCTCATTTCAAGTAAAGACATCAAGTAAAAGTGTTTTTATTGCATCATCAGAATCTCCCCATGAAGCTGATCTATGCGTACGGACAGACCGATGAAATCATGTACCACAGCACCCGAAGAGGCACAAAGCAGCTGAACCTGTTGAAGTACATGCCTCGGGTCAACCTTCCAAACAGCAACTTTTTTGACATAACTATGGTCAATGTAAGAAAGATTTTACTTTGTCATTTTGCTGTTCTGTGTGTAAACCCAGTTTTCTGTTGCTGGCATTTCAAGAGCAACATTTAAAACAGCAGCTAAATATTTCTGTGAAAACAGTAACATCTTTATTCAGAATTTGTTGAAGAATAGAAAACTCAAAAGAGCAGCATTTAAAATAGAAAAATATTCTGTAACATTTTAAATGTCTTTTCTGTCACTTTTGGTCAATTTAATGTGTCCTTGTTGAAAAATATACATTTCTTTTTATTGATTTACTTTTTATATTAAAAAAACAAAAACAAAAAAACTTTTACTGAGCCCATAATATAGTTTACCCCATAGTTTGCATAGATTATATTATTGGTTAATCTCTTTAAAGTGCTAATGAGTGTAACTTTACATGTTGCTTACATTTACAAATCATTTCAGTTCACTGTACCAGCCAACCATACCTACTATCACTGCAAGATCATGAAAGCCCCAACATTTGATCGCAAACAGCACATTTATCGCGTAAGTGAGTCTATGAACTTAACACACATGATCTATCCAGCGATCTGTCAATCATCTTCATCTCTGACTTACTTTATGTCCAGATTGAGCCGGTGATCACAAACATTGACGTCATGCATCATCTCGTGCTGTACCGTTGCCCTCCGAGCGTGACCGAGCCGCTTGAGGTGGAGTGTTATACTGGGATGGATACAAAGTGTATAGAGGCCGTGGCTGTGTGGGGAGTTGGCGGAGGGGTTAGTCTCACCTGTGACTTAGGTTGAAAGCATTTTCATGTGAAAACAACCAGATTTAAAGGGTTAGTTCACCCAAAAATTCTGTGATTAATTACTCGCCCTCGTGTTGTTCGAAACCCTTTCCGAGTCGTTTTCCTCATTTTTGTTCTTTAATCTTTGGTTTTCTTGATCAGTGACACACAATGCCGATAGTAGACAAGCTCAAAGAGGCCCTGAAGCCGGGCCGCAAGGACTCCAGCGACGAGGGCGACCTGAACAAGTTGCTGGCTTCATCCGCCAAGAAAGTGCTTCTGCAGAAGATCGAGTTTGAACCTGCCAGCAAAGGCTTCAGCTACCAGCTGGAGACCCTCAAGACAAAATACGTGATCCTGAATCCCAAAAACGATGGAGCAGCGGCACAGAGACCGACTGAACCTGCTCAGATTAAGAGACAAAGTAAGATGAAAATAGTTTTATTGTTTTGATATTGTTTATTTATTGTTTTTTAGGGAACAATCGGTTTTAAAGGATTAGTTCACCCAAAAATGACAATTCTGTCATTAATTACTCACCCTCGTGTTGTTCCAAACCCGTAAGACTTTCGTTCATCTTCGGAACACAATTTAAGATATTTTTGATGGAATCTGAGGGCTCTCTGACCCTCCCATAGACAGCAAGGTAACTACCACGTTCAAGGTCCAGAAAAGTACCAAGATGATCGACAAAGTATTCCATGTGACATCAGTGGTTCAACTGTAAAGTTACGAAGCTACGAAAATACTTTTTTGCGCAAAGAAAACAAAAATAACGACTTTATTCCACATTTTCGTCTCATGACATCATTACGCCGGATCTGGGTCAGCGCCTGCGCCGCCACACGCTCGCGTCATGATACTGTCGTGAACGCGCGTCCACAAGTGACG
>NW_015661881.1:84207-128557 GCF_001515625.1 Sinocyclocheilus rhinocerous | reverse complement strand
GTTACGAAGCTACGAGAATACTTTTTTGCGCAAAGAAAACAAAAATAACGACTTTATTCCACATTTTCGTCTCATGACATCATTACGCCGGATCTGGGTCAGCGCCTGCGCCGCCACACGCTCGCGTCATGATACTGTCGTGAACGCGCGTCCACAAGTGACGCAGTAGAGACGAAAATGTGGAATAAAGTCGTTATTTTTGTTTTCTTTGCGCATAAAAAAGTATTTTCGTAGCTTCGTAACTTTACAGTTGAACCACTGATGTAGTAATTAATGACAGAATTTTCATTTTTGGGTGAACTAACCCTTTAAGCCATTAATGACCTGAATAAATCGTTAACTGCTGCGAACACATCATTGAATCAGGAATCGGATCAGTTTGATTCTTAAGTGAATCATTCCGAGCAGTTTTCTGAACTGATTCACCGAAAAGATCCACCTCAAGAGGATGATTCATTTTCAGCTTTTATTAGCAATGATACTTTATTAGGCCTACTGAAATAGTAGGCCTATTTATATGTCACACTTTGTTAATGAGGTAAAATTACTGATTATCTTTTCAATTAAATAATATTTTTCAAGGCTTTTGAATTTCCTGAAGTGGCAGGACTACCAATTGGAGGAAATGTTGGGGATTTTTTCTACAGGCTTGAAGTGCATTACAACAACCCCAATAAAAGTGCAGGTCAGT
This sequence comes from Sinocyclocheilus rhinocerous, assembly GCF_001515625.1. Lineage (NCBI taxonomy): Eukaryota > Metazoa > Chordata > Actinopteri > Cypriniformes > Cyprinidae > Sinocyclocheilus > Sinocyclocheilus rhinocerous. The sequence continues at coordinate 127,866 of NW_015661881.1, read as the reverse complement.
CAGTAGTAGTTTACAATGTGAAATACCACACTGGGATGAACATTTAAGGTCTTTCAATAAAACAATACTTTCTTGTCTGCACAGGTCGAGTTGATAACTCAGGTCTGCGATTCTATTACACATCTAAACTCCGTCAGCACGATGCAGGTGTTCTGATAACAGGGCTTGCGGTGGCCCCTGGGTACGCCATCCCACCCAAAGCCAAATCCTTCCTCACGTACGGCCTGTGTGACACTGCTTATATTCCAAAGGTTTGTATGTATGTTTATCTACTCGCACTCTCTCGATCAGATTCAGCAGATGACTGAATGATCCTGTGTTCTGTGCTCTACAGGTTCTGGAGACGCCACATGATCTTCAGGTGTTCTCTTTGATGCTGCACACACACTTAGCTGGACGGAAGGTGCGAGTCGGACACTTCAGGTAAACATTTTTGACCAATGACTGACTTCAGGAAATAATTAGATATAATCATGTGTGCTTTTCTTTCTAATGTGGTTCATAATGTAATGTTACTGTAAATAATTACTTTCTTTTCTTGGCAAATTCTTATCCTCTTCAGAGGAGGTAAACAGATCGATTTCCTAGCTGCGGATGAAAACTATGATTTTGAATATCAAGAAGCGACCAATTTGGGTAAAACTAAGACAGTGAAGTTGGTAAGTGCTAAAAGGTTTGAAAAAGTTACCATGCTGTTAAGTTCTCAGGGATTTCAAGTATCATATATACAGTATATACAAAATAAGTGAACTAAATAAGTGAAATAAAGGAACATGTTGGTCTTTCAGGGTGACAAATTGCTGGTGGAGTGCACCTATGATACTGAAAAACGCAGCACACTCACATGGGTTAGTACTGTACATTTACACAGAGGCTCATATTATCTTTTCTTCAATAGCATGTATCTTCAAATTTCACTGATTTTCATTATATTAAAATCCAGATTATATTAAAAATCTGAGTCTGGTGGGTGCACATATGTTTTCATATGTTCCAGAAATGTGTGTGATTTTTTTATCATATTTATAAGATTTCCTGATCCTGTTTCTCATGCTTCTTCCTTTTGGCTATTCAGTAAAAAGCGTGCTGCAGTGATGTGATTTTGTAGGACAAACTGAAAGTTAGCATCATCCTGGTTCCCTTAACAAAAACTCAATATGCTTTTTCCATTAACTTTTGGATTATTGCTGATAATAAGCTCTGTGGCTAACAAAAGTTTATGATTCTTACCAGCTTGAAAATGACTACACCATGGTCACATAACTTTAACATTACTGCCATTAAGCTTCTGACAACTCTTTCAGTCTTAAAATAAAAACAATTTCCCTAAACGTTTGAGTTAGAGTAGTTTGCAAAAGCATGTTTATTAACACAATGAGGCTGAAAAAATGGACTAGTGAGTAGATGAGTTTACCTGTTCACCATGATGATGTTTAATGTCCCAGACAATCTCTGTAGACCCATTTAGCCACTTGTTAGCAACTGCCTTTTTCAAGACAAGTAAAAGCTTTAAAAAATACAAGGGGTTATACTGATGTATTTTATGTTGCAGAATAAAATGAACAAAAATATCTTGAGCTTGTGTTCACCACAGACCTTATATCAGGCATTTAACCAAAAACCCATTCAAAAAACCCATTGACATCTGGACAATGGAACTGTATGTGCTAAAATGCCCGTTTCCAGGTTTTGGCCCACAAAAACACATCATCCCTGCAGAACTCTATTTGTCTAATACTTAAAATGGAGAGGAAAAATTATGTGTAAAACTCCCTTTTTCTGCCCGCAGGGGGCATACTCAACTTCAGATGAGATGTGTTTGGCCTTCCTCTTCTACTATCCAGCTATGAATCTGGGCACCTGTGTGAGCCTCCCTAATGCAACTACTTTAATATCTAAGATGGGAGCAAAAGATACAGCGTAATCTAATTTAAAACACTGATTTTTTAAATGAGTTTCCCTCTTAATATTTATCCTAATGATAATGTAGCTTTTACTTGTTCATTTTGCAGTACTTGGCTCAATATGATGTTCACGAAGACTTGGAATGACATGTCTATCAACCAATACCAACAAACACTGAAGAGAATCGACCAGCTCGTCTGGATCATTAACTCGAATGTAAGTGTCCACACCTCCACAATATCAAGATTTCAAACTGAACTGCTTCTGTTCTGATCACAGCTGCGTTTACCTGACACTCTTTTCCATGTGTATTTCAGAACAACATATCAAGCAACACAGGGCTGATTCCTGACTTCACAGTCATCCCGTCTGCACCCTGCATGAGCGACAGTGCCACCAAGAGTCTTGCTTTGCCATCAGGGCCGTAGCTGGGGTTTGCAGGGCCCCGGTGCAGGTTTTACCTGTGGGCCCTGTTTGAAATCATGTAAACAGCACAAATAAATAAATATAACAAATATACAGTTTAAACAATGTTTAAGTTTTTTTTTCAAGTTTGTAGGTCTTCAGGTACAGAAAGCAAATAATCAAATGTAAAATATCATTACATAGTCTTCACTGTATCAATTAAATATAGATAAATTCTTGTTAAAACTGCAAAGTAATTCGGTCAAGAGCAGTGAGTGATTTTCCCTCTTTCATGATGACGCGCAGCTGTGGGCCCCTATAATCGTCACCACCTTTCACCTCACTAGGCGACGGCCCTGTCTGCCATCGCTGCTCCTCTGTTTGGCAGTGCAGTGGGGGTCCTTATGAAACATTATTGCAAAATGCTACTGATGCAACCTATTGTTCTTCCATTGTCTGATTAAATGTCAATAATTTTAATGGAACAAAAACTCCTGGATCATATGGACAGTCTTGAAAGCAACCTGAAAACAAGAAAAACAAAAGTTGAGCAAACTATATGTAACTTTTTAAATAAATCATATAAAGATGGAAATGGACTTTACACTATACTTTCTTTGTTTTACTTGTCTTTTATGCACTCTACAATATGAAAACCTTTAAATAAGTTTAGATTAAAGGGGTCATCCCATGCCCATTTTCCACAAGTTGATATGATTCATTAGGGTCTTAATGAAAAGTCTATAACTAAATTGGGTTAAATTTTCTCAATGGTAGTGTAAAACAACACCCTTTTTACCCTGTCAAAAACAGCTCTTTTCACAGCAAGCCGTTTCATTGCATTTTCCTTTAAATGCTAATGGGCTCTGCTATCCCCGCCCATCTCCCTCCGTGGGGTGACCAGCAGTTCTCTGAGAGACTGTAAACTTTAGCCGCATTCATCGTGAAACTTGCTAACTAGCACATTATTAGCAAAGGCGATTTGCAAAATTCATTAAAAAAACATGCTCACTTCTTCTGGAGGTGAAGCTGAATCACGAATGATTCGCGGCGTGAACATAGTAGTAAATGATTGACGTGTGCATAGCGCCCTCTAATGAAAACAAACACTGCCGACTGCTTGAATAGTCCACTCCAAAAAGAAAATTCAGTCATTATTTAGATCTTTTACATCATTTACATGTCGTTACAATTTTACATCATTTACATTTACATCATCTGCTGCTGTACCGCTGCACTCCAACTGTGACGGAGGCGTTTGAGGTGGAGTGTTATACTGGGGTGGATGGAGAGTGTATGGAGACCGTGGCTGTGTGGGGAGTTGGCAGAGGGGTTATGCCGAGTTCACACTGCACGATTTTCAAACTCGTCGGATCGCCGTAGTTGTGTCCTCTTTTGGAAGGCCAAACAAAATAGTTTCGCTTTCATAACAAAACACACAGCATTTCCACAACATCGCGGCGGCGGCAACAACAGCAAGAATAAAAGTTACGCCTTCTTTCTTTGCGTGAACATGTGGGCAGCGTTATGCAAATCTTCCCACAGAGCGACGTAGATATGTGGGGGCGTGTTAGAACGAGCCGTTTTAGGTAGGTGTGGCTTAACTTTTATAAAGAATATCTCTTTGGATTTGAGACTTTAGTCTTTGCAACGTGACAGATCTTCTTTATGCACCAAGAGCTTTTAACACTCCATAGAGAAAGGAAAAATTGAAATCGCATCATATGACCCCTTTAATGTGAGGGGGGGGAAAGGCCATTACTCATTTCAATGAACCATTAACTGTTGCGAGCAGATTACGGCAATGAGTTAAAATCAAGAATAGGATCACATTGATTCTTAAGTGAATCATTCAGACTGGTTTTCTAAACTGATTCAGCTAGTTGATTAAAAGATCTGCCTCAAAAGAATTATTATTTTTCAGCTTTTATCAACAATGGTACCTTAATTGTTTTAATACTATACATGTCCTATTTACATGTAAACTTAATGAAATAAAATTACTGATTGAACCTTTAAGTAACCTTTTAATTATATATTTTTTCAAGGCTTTTGAATTTCCTGAGGTGGCAGGACTTCCAGTTGTACATACATATGTTTTAGTATATAATTACTGGCAATAAGTGAAATAAAACAATCTTTTGGTTCTTTCAGGGTGACAAATTGCTGGTGGAGTGCACCTATAATACTGAAATCCGCAGCACACTCACATGGGTTAGTACTGTACATTTACACAGTGGCTTATATTGTCTTTTCTTCAATCTTCAAATTTCACTGATTCTCATTATATTAAAAGTTAGATTATATTAAAGGTCAGAGCCTGGTGGTTGTACATATGTTTTCATATGTTCTAGAAAGGTGTATGAGTTTTAATTTTATTTATGAGATTTCCTGACTTTGACTTTTGGATTATTGCAGAAAATAAGCACTGTGGTGAACAAAAGTTTGAGATTCTCAGTAGTTTTGTTCCTCATGATAATCACCACATCCATGCATTTTTAAGCCTAAATACAATTTCCAGAAGTAAAAAACTAGACTATAAACGAATTACACCACAGTTATATAACTTTGAAGTTAGTGACATTAAGCTTCTGACAACTCTTTCAGTCTTTATTTAAAAAAACATTTTTTCCTTAGTTTGAGTTTAATAGTTTGAGTCTAAACGTTTGAGTTAGAATAGTTTGCAAAAGTGCTATCATAAACACAATGAGGCTGAAAATATAGACTAGTGAGTAATGAATTTACCTGTTCACGATGATGATGTTTAATGTCCCAGACAATCTCTGTAGACCCATTTAGCCACTTGTTAGCAACTGCCTTTTTCAAGACAAGTAAAAGCTTTAAAAAAATGACAAGGGTGAATTACTGATGTATTTTATGTTGTAGAATAAAACATGAAAATATCTTGAGCTTGTGTTCACCACAAGCCTTATATCAGGCATTTAACCAAAAACCCATTCAAAAAACCCATTGACATCTGGACAATGGAACTGTATGTGCTAAAATGCCTGTTTCCAGGTTTTGGCCCACAAAAACACATCATCCCTGCAGAACTCTATTTGTCTAATACTTAAAATAGAAAGGAAAAATTATGTGTAAAACTCCCTTTTTCTGCCCGCAGGGGGGATACTCAACTTCAGATGAGATGTGTTTGGCCTTCCTCTTCTACTATCCAGCTATGAATCTGGGCACCTGTGTGAGCCTCCCTAATGCAACTACTTTAATATCTAAGATGGGAGCAAAAGATACAGTGTAATCTCATTTAAAACACTGATTGTTTTCATTGAGTTTTCCACTCAATATTTATCCTAATGATAATGTAGCTTTTACTTGATAATTTTGCAGTACTTGGCGCAATATGATGCTCATGAAGACTTGGAATGACATGTCTATCAACCAATACCAACAAACACTGAAGAGAATCGACCAGCTCATCTGGATCATTAACTCGAATGTAAGTGCCCACACCTCCACAATATCAAGTTTTCAAACTGAACTGCTTCTGTTCTGACCACAGCTGTGTTTACCTGACACTCTTTTCCATGTGTATTTCCAGAACAACATGTCAAGCAACACAGGGCTGATTCCTGACTTCACAGTCATCCCGTCTGCACCCTGCATGAGCGACAGTGCCACCAAGAGTCTTGCTTTGCTATCGCTGCTCCTCTGTTTGGCAGTGCAGTGGGCATCCTTTTGAAACATTAATGCAAAATAGAACTGATGTAACTTGTTGTTCTTTCATTGTCTGAATAAATGTCAATAATTTTAAGAGAGAAAAACTCATGTCTCACAGTAACAGAAAATTAAGCTATGTAACTTTTTTTTTCAAATCATTAGATGGAAATGGACTTTACACTTTACTTTCTTTGCTTTACTTGTCTTTTGTGCATTCTACAATATGAAAAACTTTAAACAAGTTTAGATTAAAGAATTAGCTCGACAGCATGATTCAGAATATTTCCTTGAATTATAATTTTTAACAACAAAATGGCAATAATAAAAGTAATTATTTTTAATATTATTTAAAAATACAAAATACAGATTTCATTCGTAGAGAAGATAGATGTAGGCTATAGTGTTTATGGCATGCAGTGGTATCAGGGCCGGATTTACCTCTTTTCGTGACATAGGCAAAACAAATTTTTGGACCCCCTTCCCTATTAATAAATAGACCTAATATTACCACCCAAGCAAACAAAAATATTTTTTAATCAGTGGAAACCGTTGCAGTGTTTTCTATCGCAATAAGCGCTTGCGTTCAGTCAATAAAAATCGAATGTAGTTCTTAATTTGTTTGAGAACTGAGAAAGACCATTCCATATAAGCGCGGCGTCGTGGCCACATTACCACTTCAGGAGTGCTTTATTTCTCTAATAATTTTAACGGCCTGGAGTCACAACCACACATCAAGACATTGTTCAGATGATTTGTTTCAAGACATTTGACATGTTTCCGCCCTGAAATCTCGTGTGTTGAACTAATTTTTTACACACCTCATCCCAAACCTTCCGTTGCAAAAGCTGCGAAACTATTTTACTGATAAATTCGCGGTGCAGCACTGACAAGAAGTTTCTGTTCGCGTCTCCGCGTGTGTGCGTCTGTGAGAGAGACTGGGAGAAAGAAAGCGTGATTTCCATAGCCTACATAAAAAAGGTGGAAGACATGGAAATAGTTTGTCATTTTTTTACCCTATTGTTTGTTATATTTATTTGCTCTATGTCTTCTGGGGTTTTGGTTCTCTTACTGTTTTAGACAGCCCGAAGTATCAAAAAATATTATATGTCTCTTGTATTTGGATTTTAAAATAATACTTTAACATTAGGTATTCCTTACATTTTTTCCCCTTTTATATTTGGTTTTCAAGGTAACTCTTGACCTCTGCTCTTTTGCTTTGATGTAATACTGAAAAGGCAAAAATAAAATACTGTATTTACTTTAGCTTATGTAACATCATTAACAAATCCATCTCTGCCATAGTCATGAATTAGTAAGTGCCACTATTCTGTGCTTACAGTTCATCACAGCTCTAAAATAAATATTTGTTTTATAAAGAATAATTTTTTAAATGTTTGTTCATGCATGAAAAGTGCTTTTAAAAGTTGATTGTAATCTCTCTTGTAGCCAACAATACTGTAACACCAGGTGATGAGGAACCTGATTCTCCAGACCTGAGTGAGAGGAGGAGAACTGAGATCAGGTGTGTGGGGGGGTTACAGACAGCTTAAAGAGGGCTGTTAAAGTGCAGTTTCATGTCACTGCCTTCTCAAACACCTTACAAAGACACTGTTTGTCAGATTTTGAAAAGGAAACATGGTCATGTTATCTCTTGTTCTGCTTTTGCTTTCAGTCCAGTGGTCCTGGGCTCAGGAAGACCCTCTTCTGCCTTTCTCTGAACACCTGGACCTCGAGCACAAGGTGCGACTGAAGTGGGGATTCGATGAGATCCAGGGCACAATCTTGTTCGAGCTCACGGTCAACACCAGCGGCTGGGTCGGTTTTGGCTTCAGCCCCAAAGGAGGAATGACTGGAGCCGATATCGTCATTGGAGGAGTTGGACCCAAAGGCAGTTACTTCACGGTAAAGACTGAGACTGTCAAAGTCACTTACAGTGGATAATAATTTATTATTTTTTATATTTTAATTCAATCTGAGAAATAAGCAATTTTGCATTAAACTAGATATTAAAATGATTAATGTCTGGATATTGCATGAAATACTGTAAAACAACCCTTACATAAGTGTGAGTGCTTTGACCTTTTTAACCAGATATTTCCAGTTAGTTATCTGTTATATGTAAACAAATGATGTAGAGCACATCACACAAATATATGCTGTTATGACTGAAAATATACACAATTTATCATTAATGTTGTTCAGGATCGTCATGCTGGGGGGAATTCAATGCCAGTGATTGACCAGAAACAGAACTACAAACTCTTGTCTCTAAACGAGTCTGATGGGAAAACAGTCATGAAATTTCAGAGGTCCATCGAGGCTTGTGATGAAAACGACTTAACCATCACTGTGAGTCCTGGAACATTCCCACATTTTTACTCGGCAAGGACACGTTAAATTGATCAAAAGTGTCAGTAAAGACATTTATAATGTTACAAAATATTTCTATTTCAAATAAACGCTTTAACAATAATATCAACCTATAATTTAGCATTTTTAGAGACAGTTAAGATTAAGGTTTGGATAGTTGAACAAATATGTTATTCCATGACCAACAACAAATAATGCAGGGACACTTCCTATTTAACACCTACAGTAAACAGGTTGGATAAATGTACTGTTTGTTCCTGGAACTGGCCTAATGATAAACAGAACACCTACTTATTGAATTTCATATCCAATTTTCCACAAAATTACACCTAAGGTATGTGTGCAATCTAGAAACTGTGATGCAACTACAAAGAAAAGTAGTTACAACACCGTCAGTTTCGCTCCCCACTTTTATTGTATAGCACTCAGTAGTTGATCCAGTAAACAATGTGAGCAAAGGAACCACAGCATATTTAAGCCTTTAGGAGTGCTGTGGGTGTCCTCTTTCAGGTAGCTTTCATACTGGGAATCTGCACAATGCTAGACACACTGGGACCAGGAAGTCTGTACTGATCCTGTTTGTTTAGGGACCCTCAATTGTTGTTGAAACGCCTCCTTAAACAGATGGACTGAACTCAAAAACCCTGAAAGTCTAGATCAGAACTAATAGCTAAAGAGTTTCTCATTTTTTGGTTCAGGTGTGGGTCAGGTGTTTTTAAATGCCTATAAATGATGGGCTTTTGTTTTATTGCATGATCAGAATCTCCCCATGAAGCTGATCTATGCGTACGGACAGACTGATGAAATCATGTACCACAGCACCCGAAGAGGCACAAAGCAGCTGAACCTGTTGAAGTACATGCCTCGGGTCAACCCTCCAAACAGCAAGTATTTCGACATGACTATGATCAATGTAAGAAGGATTTTTACTTTTTGTTTTGCTTTATTTACTTTAGTTAATTAAACAGAGAATTTCCAATTCATACTTTAAGCTTTTAATAATGCGTGATGAAAAAATATGCCAAAACATTTAGACTAGATTACAATGTTTAGATTATAGCATAGACTAGATTTTACCTGTAAGAGTGAATTAATGGAACAGCTCACCTTAAAATGAAAATCCACTCAAAACGTGTAATGAAGGATCAAACTCCTCTACAACTTGGCTGGCCTGAGGGTGAGTACATTTTCATTTTTGGGTGAGATTTAGCATGACATTTTATATTATCCCTGGGAATCGAACCCATGACCTTGACACTGCTAGTGCCTGTTCTACTGTTTGAGCTACAGTAATTTGTATATTAATGATTTTTGCAAAAACCTCTGTCTTACTTTTTTGGACTGGTGCTAAAACGACGTAGAATGCAGCAAAAAATGTCAACGATGCTAATCAGCTGTTGCTATTCATTTGTAAATGTAATTCCCCCATGATGCTCTTTGACTTAAAATACCTAATGTGGGAACTTTCACTTTACACGTTGCTTAAATTTACAAATGTTTCAGTTCACTGTACCAGCCAACCAAACCCACTATCACTGCAAGATCATGAAAGCCCCGACATTTGATCGCAAACAGCACATTTATCGCGTAAGTGAGTCGAAGAACTTAACACACATGATCTATCCTGAACTATCCAGCGATATGTCAATCATCTTCATCTCTGACTTACTTTCATTATGTCCAGATTGAGCCGGTGATCACAAACTTTGACCTCGTGCATCATCTGCTGCTGTACCGCTGCCCTCCGAGCGTGACCGAGCCGTTTGAGGCGGAGTGTTACACATCGTTAAGAACCAACTTGTGTATGGAGACCATTGCAGTGTGGGGAGTTGGTGGAGGGGTTAGTCTCTGTTCTGCATCTGAAATCCTACATTTCATTTCTTGATTGTATTAAATGATTAATTTAAATCTTGGTTGAAATGACCGAGTATTTGTGGGTTCTCTGAGTGATCAAAAAATATTTTCCCTTTTCTCTCAGGCTTTTGAACTCCCTGAAGTGGCAGGACTTCCAATTGGAGGAAATGTTAGTGATTTTTTCTACAGGCTTGAAGTGCATTACAACAATGCTAATAAAAGTACAGGTCAGTCAGGACTGGTTTATAATTGTAAAATATCACATTTAAAGTGCTTGGAATTATACTGCTTTATCTTTATTCTACACAGGTCGAGTTGATAACTCAGGTCTGCGATTCTATTACACATCTGAACTCCGTCAGCACGATGCAGCTGTTCTGGGGACAGGGCTTGCGGTGGCCCCTGGGTACGCCATCCCACCCAAAGCCAAATCCTTCCTCACGTACGGCCTGTGTGACACTGCTTATATTCCAAAGGTTTGTATGTATGTTTATCTACTCGCACTCTCTCGATCAGATTCAGCAGATGACTGAATGATCCTGTGTTCTGTGCTCTACAGGTTCTGGAGACGCCACATGATCTTCAGGTGTTCTCTTTGATGCTGCACACACACTTAGCTGGAAGGAAGGTGCGAGTCGGACACTTCAGGTAAACATTTTTAACCAATGACTGACCTAAAGAAAGAGTTCACCCAAAACTAAAAATGAAAAATCATTTACAGTATTCACACTCATGTCATTCCAAACCTGTGCGCTTTACTTTCTTCTGTGGAAAACAAAAGATGTTAATATAAATGTTCATACTGTTTTTTCCAAAAAAATTAAAAATAAATAATAATAATAATAATAATGAATATTATTAAATTGGAACAGCTAGCAGTGTTTTTCTCATTTTACTAATGACACAAAGTACCATAAAAGTAGTTCATATACAGTAATATTAATATTTATGAAAATATTAATTTCCATAGCTTACTTTACAATCAATGAAAAAAAAATGGCAATACAAATTAAAGAACAGTATCAAGTACAGAATGCCATCAAATTATCAATATACATATATTCCTTTAGCTCAAACAGTGGAGCATGGTGCTGGCAATGCCAAGGCCATGGATTTCATTCTCAAGAAATGCATGAAGCGTATACCAGTTTATTTATTAATGTAATTTAAATAACTCGTATGTAAATATCACTCAAATATGGCTCTTTGGGTGCTATGCCGGAAAAGATTAGCAGTTAATACTGATTTAAATTACAGTCTGTTCCTCACACAAGCTATCATATGACTTGAACTACAGCACACAACTCACACTGCTATTAGACAAAAAGAACAAACCGCTTCCCTGTACCACAATGACAACAAAAGCCTCAAAGCTCATGCTGAGCTCATAAGACATCTCAGTTGCACCTTTAATGTGATTTAAGAGTACAATACAATGCATTTAAGGTAAGACAAACAAATTGGCCAGATTTCCAGCATCAAAATGAACACTTGCTCACCAGTGGATCCTCTGCAGTGAATGGGTGCTGTCAGAATGAGACTAAACATCACCACACCACTCCAGTCCATTAAATAATGTCCTGTGAAGTGAAAAGCTGCATGTTTGTAATAAACAAATTCTTTAATCCATCCGTTGATTCTGGCTAAAAGTCTTCTATGCATAATAATGCTTTCTCCAGAGAGCAAGTCAACTCAAATGAATCAGAAGTGAGTGAAAACGGTTTCAAACAAATATGTCAGTGGAATTTGATGTGAGAGGACAACCAGGCATGAACTTTTTCACTAGAGGAAGCATTATTATGGACTATGGACTTGTATTTTGGTCAGAAGTGATGGTTTAAAGTTAAAGACATCTTAACAATGGATTTGTTTCTTACTAACACAGCTTTTCACTTCACAAGGTGCCAATTGCGTCATGTGGATTACTTGTGGAAGATTGTTTTTATCAGCTGTTTGGACTCTTGTTTTGACAGCATCCATTCACTGCAGAGGATCCATTGGTGAGCAAGTGATTGTAACAAAGTTCGTAGATACGGGAAGGAGGCGGGAACCGGCGAACATTTAAACATAACTTTAATAATAAAATAAACACAAAACTGAAAATAGTGCGACAGCCCCTCACGGACGACTGCCGCGCACAAACAAAACCAAAACATAAATAGTCCAGGCCTGGTCCTCTCTCATCACTCCTCCTTTTATCCTTCTGGAGCTCCTCCGTGGGACTCGAGACCGGTGAGTGGCGCAGGTGTCGCTCATTATCATTAAAGGCTGATTTATACCATAGACTGTATAAAAACATGGACGTAATGTCTGTGACGTCACCCGTAGGTTCCTGAAGAGCGTTTTTGAAGCTCAAAGTGGGCAGAGCCAAAGTCCCTTTAAGGCAAGTCATGTCACTCGGTGGCCATCTTTGAAACGCCTCTCGGGCATGCAAGTGCAGCTCCTATCTCTTTGAATGGGGAAACATCAAATTCTCCAAATCTGTTCACTAAGCTTACAATTAAACCATATTGAGCGTTGCATTTTTCCCCATTCAAAACTATACGAGTGACACATCTTGGGTATTCTATAGTCTTTGGCAGAGCCGGCCGTTGCCATCTTGGCAGCGCGTCACCGCGTGTCACTCCCAGATAATCAAAAATGGGCAAAAAGGCGGGAGCTGGTTGCTGAAACCATGCTCCCACCTAGCTCGACGGTGGTGACAGCAGCGGCAATCCACAAACGTTGGTTATGTTGACGGAAGTTAGCCTATTTTCAGGATATATTCACACCAAGAGCTTGTAACACTCCAAAGAGAAAGGAAAAATTGAAATCGCATCATATGACCCCTTTAATTTGCCGTCGGCTGTAGTCTGTGCAGTGTGTTCGAGCGCAGCATTTTGGTCCGACGCTGCCGACAACACCGTCGGCTTTCGTCGCCGCTAGTTCTTTGAAGTCGGCTTGGTGTGTCCCGGCCTTTAGGTGCGCGCGGCAAATATGACGTCATCGCGGTGTTGGCGGAAGTTCGCTTTGAGTGCGCGCGACGTTTTGCGTGGCGGTGTGCACGGCATTTTTTGTAACTTTTCGCGCAGCTCTGCTTCCGAAGATGCACGAGTTCTGGGCGATTCTAGCCGAACATGCACGTCTGTGCCGGCAATTGTGTGAAACAGAAGCAGTTTAATGTGAAGTTCAAACTCCAGGTGCTTTTTTGACGCTTTGACGGAAAGCAATGCTTAGTTTTTTCCCCCATAGTTTGTTAAGGCTTTTTAATTGAAGTACGTTTTATTTTTATTGTATAAAAATAGAATTAGAATTAATGTAGACACTATTTATACACTATTTGCTTAAAGTTGTCTTGTGTTTGATGCGAAGTAAACCCAAATCTTAAGATTATTTTAATCAGTTTGTACATAAAGAAATTATTAATTCATCAACTCATTCATCACGCGAGAAATCTTGTACCGGCAAATGACTGAACTCCACCGGCCTCGCTCCGTTCCCACGGCTCTCGGCCCCGCCCCACTCGTCACAGTGATATAATGCTAAATTTCTGCTAAATGGGTGGTGTCAGAATGAGAGTCCAAACTAAGCTGATAAAAACATCACAATAATCCACACCACTCCCATCCATAAATTAACATTTTCTGAAGCAAAAATCTCAGTGTTTGTAAGAAACAAATTTCTCAGTGTTTTTATCAGCTGTTTGGACACTTATTCTGACAGAGGATCCATTAGTGAGCAAGTGATGTAATGCTAAATTTCCCCAAATCTGTTCCTGTGTGAAGAAACAAACTCACCTTCATTTTGGATGTCCGAGTAAATTTTTTAGCAAATTATTATTTTTGTATGAACTATTCCCTTAACTGTGCATCAAAAGTGCATTCGATAGCTCAGCCAGGTCATGCAGATAAAGTCACCACATTTTCATTTTATTTGCAGTGCAAAAATTTCATTGGATTGGAAACAATGATCTTACCCAAAATGTCTCTAGGAAAAAAAGGTTTAGTAGATTGTTGTCTATTTCAGAGGGGAAAAACAGATTGATTTCTTAGCTGTGGATGAAAACTATGATTTTGAATACCAGGACGTGACAAATTTGGGCAAAACTAAGACAGTGAAGTTGGTGAGTAAGAAATGATTCGAATAGTTGAACAACTTGCTGTTCAGTTTACAGTGATTTCAAGCATATATACATATAGTATGAAATATAAACGTGACATATGGTATTGTGCAGTGCATATATGTTGTCTAAAGGAGGTTTAGTTTATCAGTGCATAATTATTAGTAGCATTCAGTCTTTTTGGACTTTCAGGGTGACAAATTGCTGGTGGAGTGCACTTATAACACTGAAAACCGCAGCACACTCACATGGGTTAGTATTAATATAATTACTGTTCTTCATGCAGCTTAATTCACTGCTTCTCTACATTAAAATGTCATTTTTATGTCTGCCCGCAGGGGGGGCTCTCAACTTCAGATGAGATGTGTTTGGCCTTTCTCTTCTATTATCCAGCTATGAATCTGAACGGCTGTATGAGCTTCCCTAATGCAACTACTTTAAGATCTGAGATGGGAACGCCAGATCTAAAGTAATCTGCCTTTAAACACTAGCGTCATCTAAATGTCATCCATGAATGCATTTAGCTCTAATAATGACCATTGCTTTTATTTGATAATTGCAGTACTTGGCTCAATATGATGTCCATGAAGACTTGGAATGACACGTCTATCAATCAATACCAGCAGACACTGAAGAGAATCGACCAGCTCGTCATAATTGCTGATTCATTTGTAAGTGTCCACACCTCCACAACATACATCAATCTCTTGTTTTTCTAAGTTGTTAACAATGTTTTGTATGATTTTCCAGAAAAACATATCACGCAACACAGGGCTGATTCCTAACCTCAGTGTCATCCCGTCTGCACCCTGCATGAGCGGTTGTGACACCAAAAATCTTGCTTTACTATGGCTGCTTCTCTGTTTGTTAGTGCAGTTCATGCAAAAATACTACTGATGTAACCTGCTGTTCTATTCATGTCAAAGATTAAAAGTCAATCAATCTAGATTAGGAGCTCCTGGCAGCTCCACCCTCACCCAATAGTTTCGATAACCAAACATCCTACAAAATAGCTTATGTACGTTACTGTAATTACAAATCATATCAGGGAAATGAGGGAAAAGAATATAAGAAAGGAGGGTGTGATTTTTTTTCTTGTGCTAAATAATTCATTCATGATTCATCTTATAATTCGGTATACTTTCTCTAATATCCTCTTCACTGCACATTAAATAAACAAATGAACACATTTAAAACTACTCTGACAAACATTTAAAAAACAACAACAACTAACATTTAACCTGACATGCATTGAAAATAAAGCCAAAACAATGGTTGTTTTCCGTTTTTGCTGTTGATTAATTATTTTGTGTTTAATATTTTTTATTTTTTACTTGAAATGTATTACAAATATTCAGTGGCTTAAAAACTTTAAAATAAAACATTCAATGGCTTGATTTGACCATTTATAACATGTTTTCAATGTCTGAATAAGTGTGACAACTAGCCCCGGTCACCTCATACCATGGTAATTTTTGCTGGTGTATTTACATAAATTATTAGTAGTATTATGTAACACTTGTTTGACAGTCACACAGGACACGCCCTTGCAGCCCGATACATTCTTAAGGTTAGTCGCTATATAATGTAGCTGTAACGACGTAAAGGACTTTACAGCAGCATCAGCAGCACTTACTGAACATCTCGTCATGTCGCACGCTCCGCCGAACTTCTCGTGGGTCGAGCCTCACAAACTCGCCGGACTGGCCTGTCCTTCAGAAACTCAGCATTACAAGTTCCTGGTGGAGAATGGCATCAGACACCTGGTGTGCTTGTTAGAATCCAAACCACCGAAATGCGACACGTGTCCAGAGCTCATCCTGCATCACATCAGCATAGTGGACTTCACTCCGCCGAGTCTGCCTCAGATCCTGAGATTCCTGAGCATCGTGGAGGAAGCCAATGCTAAAGGGGAGGTGAGGGAGGAACGCTTTTATAGAACAGGTCCATCGAAATAGAAGTCTACAGCTTCATTTTCACACAATATTTACAAGTTAGACGAGATGTATTTTGTACTTACGATACTTACACTATTATATGACAGCATCCGTTTCCTGTAAATCAAAGTTCTCTTCCGCAAGGGGGCGCTTGGCGGCCAAACATCCGAATACTCCATTGACGGTTTTTTTTTTTTTGTATTGAAGACATTACCACACTAAAACGAATAAAAGTATAATGGTTCAAATCTCTTTATTTATTTTTTGTATTGTATATTACCAGCAATTTCTCTAACATGATTTAAAACAACATTCTTATTCTGTAACCATAAACGGCTCTCATTGGTCAAACCGAACAGCGCGGAGAAAAGAAACAGGTACCACGTGACGCCGCCGAGTGGGAGCTCCTCTTGTAGCGTGGCCCGCTTTCTTTCTTATATTATGAATCCGTAATAATTGATCTAGAAATCGAATTGAAAATATATAGCAAAGATACAATATAGTACAATTATGCATTTGTAGGCTATTTTAGACAAAAGCAATTTGTATTTCCTTTTGTTTAAGAAAGAGATCGTTATATTAGTTTAATATCTGTAAAATTAATGTTTTTCCGCAATTAAAATGTGGGCAACTAACACTAGGCCAAAAACAATTTTATATAATTATAATGCTTAATAAATTATAAGTAGCTTATTGAAACGGAAATGCTATAAACATTTATTTCCAAATAAGACCTATATATGTTATCTCTCTCTCTCTCTGTAAATAAATATATATATATATATATGTTTACACACACACACACTTTATCAGTTTGTGTCAACCAAATTTGTAGTGTTTTCATAAACTGCTGTCAGCCAAATAAAATCTGATTTTGGTTCTGTGCTCCTCAGGCCGTTGCAGTTCACTGCATGCATGGTCATGGCAGGACGGGGACCATGCTGGCCTGCTACCTGGTGAAAACAAGGCACATCTCAGGTCTGGAAGCCATCAAAGAAATCCGACGCCTTCGAAAAGGGTCCATTGAGACAAAAGAGCAGGAGAAAGCAGTGATTGAGTTTCATAAATACATTCAAAACTGTTCTCAAAACTGTTGCCAAAAACATTAACTCCACACCTACAATTCTGTCTGTACATTGACAGCTGTCTGTGTGATCCGCATTTGTGCCGTCACACACCCACAGAGAATTAAGGTCATGTTTATAACTGAAGTCCAGTTAATATTGAACAGAATATGTAAATTGGGTCAAAAATGCTTATGTTTGTATTCAGATCTACAAACTTCTCAAAAAATGCATAAAAAATAAAATTAATCGACAATGACTTGATTTCACCTTTTCTTACATGTTTTCATTTTCTAAATTAAAATCTATTGTGATTTTTGTCGGTCAAAGTAGAAAGTGTTTAGTATAACGGTCTTGTATTGTAATGGAAAAAAGTAATTAAAAGGCTGAAATTATTATTAGTTTTTTTGTCAGCATAATCTTATTTTCTTTCTTAAAAAGAAGTGAAGCAATATATAAACTACGATAATCCCTACAAAATATATTTGCTTTTTTTTTTTCATTTTAAACAATATTACACATACATACATACATATATAGTGTATATATATATTATTTTTAATTATTTAAAATAATATATTTCTCAGATATTGAAGTATATAACCTCAATAAACCTTCAATATTGTATCAGCATAATCAAAAAACAAAGTGGGCTGTTACACTCACAAACATACATTTATTCTCACAAAACAGACAATTTTTCTGCTTATTTGTAAAATCCATATTTATTTATGATTTACAAAAGCCTATGTAACAACCATTAAAATGAATCAAATGAATTAATCTTTAACCTAAAATGAAAACACGACTGTGTGTGTATATGTGTCAGTTTATGTTTCTCAAAGTGGCAAAACATGTAGGATATTGACATTACCCTTATGCATCATTTGATTTACAAAGTCTGTGTTCTCTGGAAAATGATTTACACAGTTGCCAACAGGTCTAGACTATAAATGAAAAGACGCAGGTGCTTCAAACTGAAGAGACACGACCGGATCCTCCATTTATATAAACATCTGCAATACTGTGGGCTGAGGGAAGCCGTTTAATGCACAACCAAACAGCGGATAGTGGCCTACTGTGTTTAAATCTCACGTTTGTCGCTCATCCATCAAAATGAACCTGCAGATTCTATCCAGACTTATAAAAACAAACAAATCTGTCACTATGTCAATAAGGTTCAAATAAATACCTGCTAATCAAAAGTCTCCTGCATCTCATTTGCACAAAACCTCTTTATTCAAATCGTCTCTTTTTATTAACATTATACTACCATCAAACTTTGCTTCGCCAACATCAGCTGGCTACTGCGTCACATCGCCCGGTGCATTTAAACACAAAAACTCCTAAACATTTTATAAAAGTGGTAAACCTCAGTGTTCTTACGGAATGACAGACTTGCAGACGGTGCATTAAAATAATCAAGAAAAATGACTACACTCTCAAAGGAAATTCACAAATGGTGCTAACAAGGTTGCTCGTTTTCCGAGCAAAATCATTTTAATGCAGACACGAGATTGGCAGAAAGGTGCCTGTGTATCCACGAACGCGGAAGAACCAGCTGGAAAAATAAAAGAATAAACAAAAAACGCGAGCCTCCTATATAAGTTTCGTTCACACGCTACTGTTGAGCTGTTCGATAATATTCGGGGACCAAAGCGGACCCCTATTCTGTACTGAGAGTGGTTTACATTGGTCTATTATATCGGCACTTACTTTCAAAAGAAAAAAAAAATAGTGGAAAGATGTAGAAAGAGAATAAAATAACGCCATAAAATATCCCACATTACTGCCTATAAAAAAAAGAAAAAAAAAAAGTAACATTTCACAAACAAAAATATACCCCCTTCATGTCATTTCAGTTTTCTTATTAATATAATTAAAACAATTTACAGTGCTTTATTATAATATATCTTTCAAGGGAATTTATGGAATATCGTCTCTTATTGCAGCTAAATGATACTTAATCGTCCAGTTATTCAATGAAACCCAAAAAGAACATTTGGAAATGACTGGGAAGCCGTAGCTGGATGTGTTTTGTGTTTTTTTTCTCCAGGGATGGGTCACATATTTGCAATTAGTCCTGCTAGGGCTCTTCGCTACTGCTTTATGTTCAGTTCGTTCTCCAGTTCCATGAGCTTCCGGGACGCTTTCACTTTATTCGACACTTCCTTTCCCTGTGAGAAGAGTCTCTGGCGCTCCTTAAATGTCAGGCTTTCTGGAGCTCCTCCGACTGAGTTCTCCTGATCGGGGCCGCTGCAATTAAAAGCAATCATTTGTTAGCAATGCGGGATTTAAGAAAGAATTAACCTGAAAAATGAAAATGGAATCATTTACTCATCCTTGTGTATCATTCCAAACCTTATTTTCATGGAATACAAAAGGATAGAAAACTTCTCAAATTTCATCCATTTCTGCATTTAAATATGGCACATCAAACTGTATCATGCCAGATTTGATGTTATGAAATCATAAAAAAAAAATCAAAAAAATCAATGACAACAAAATCTGGCATAGAATTGAATTAAATGCAGACTTGACCAGACAGACTTTTCCTTATACCATCAGAAGACTTGAAATATAGCACAAGTAATCAAAATTGTCTACCTCTATGGTATTTTAAAGGTGTTTTGTGTCATTTTCGAAGCTTGACAGTCCCAGTCCCCACTATATACAAAATATCTTCCGCTAAATATCATCTTTTGTGTTCCTCAGTTAAACAAATCAAGTTAGGGATGGGTCACATATTTGCAATTAGTCCTGCTAGGGCTCTTCGCTACTGCTTTATGTTCAGTTCGTTCTCCAGTTCCATGAGCTTCCGGGACGCTTTCACTTTATTCGACACTTCCTTTCCCTGTGAGAAGAGTCTCTGGCGCTCCTTAAATGTCAGGCTTTCTGGAGCTCCTCCGACTGAGTTCTCCTGATCGGGGCCGCTGCAATTAAAAGCAATCATTTGTTAGCAATGCGGGATTTAAGAAAGAATTAACCTGAAAAATGAAAATGGAATCATTTACTCATCCTTGTGTATCATTCCAAACCTTATTTTCATGGAATACAAAAGGATAGAAAACTTCTCAAATTTCATCCATTTCTGCATTTAAATATGGCACATCAAACTGTATCATGCCAGATTTGATATTATGAAATCATAAAAAAAAAAAATCAATGACAACAAAATCTGGCATACAATTGAATTAAATGCAGACTTGACCACCAAATAATGACTTAAATTTCAGACTTTTCCTTATACCATCAGAAGACTTGAAATATAGCACAAATAATCAAAATTGTCTAACTCTATGGTATTTTAAAGGTGTTTTGTGTCATTTTCGAAGCTTGACAGTCCCAGTCCCCATTATATACAAAAGATCTTCTGTGGTTCTTCTACCACACCCACAGCTGTGAGCTCAGTTTGGTGAAGGGATAATGATGTTTGTGGAGGCTTACTGAAAAACACCACAGCTTACAGTCCAACCCAAGCATGTCATCTTTAGTTTATATGCATCATATAAGCACAAACGTTTTGGGTTTCAAAACACATTCCAGGTGCATGAGTGCGTTCCTCACCCTTTTGTCCACTTCTCTCGCGGGTCTTTGTAAATCTCTCCTGATCCTAGTCCTGTTGTGTTTCCAGTGTATGAATTAAATCCTGTTTCAATTTTGTCAAATGTAAAAACAACGTGAATTTCACAAGAAACATCAACAATGTCATTTCAAGAGCGATTAGCAAGATAATTGCAAAAGCTGCTGGGCTCATTATGGTGACCTGCATACACAAACAATTTAAATACATATATTAAAATTAAATTCAAAGTTATGTATATAAAACAGAGAAATTTACATATACACATACACACACACATATATACATATATATAAGCATGCATTTATTGAATACTATTATAATATTATATTATATATTATAATACTATTATATATTATATTATTGGTAACTAAAATTATTACAAATAATTTATAATAATAAAAAAAAGAAATTAAATGACAAATATTTCACTTTAACTTTAAACTGAAATTAAAAAAGTTAAGTTAATTACTGAAATTAAAACTAAAATAGAAATAAAGCTAAACAGAATAAATAAAAACAAACAAAAAACTTTTTAAAAATATAAAACAAATTTGTCAACCAAGTGCTTTTGTCTTTTTTAGTTAGTTATTCGTTTTCATTGTTTTTAAATATTTGGTATTTTAAAGGTGTTTTGTGTCATTTTCGAAGCTTGACAGTCCCAGTCCCCATTATATACAAAAGATCTTCTGCTAAATATCATCTTTTGTGTTCCTCAGTTAAACAAATCAAGTTATGTACAGGTTTGGAACAACATGAAGGTCAGTAAATGATGACTGAAGTCTCATTTTTTAAGCGAACCATCCTTTTAACTTTGTCTACAAACATGTAAACATAATTTAAAGCATTGATACATGCCCTAAGTAGACGGGTTCTTCTATATGTTTGGGTGGTTCTTCTACCACACCCAAAGCTGTGAGCTCAGAGTTTGGTGAAGGGAAGCAATCATTTGTTAGCAATGTGGGATTTAAGAAAGAATTAACCTGAAAAATGAAAATGGAATCATTTACTCATCCTTGTGTATCATTCCAAACCTTATTTTCATGGAATACAAAAGGATAGAAAACTTCTCAAATTTCATCCATTTCTGCATTTAAATATGGCACATCAAACTGTATCATGCCAGATTTGATATTATGAAATCATAAAAAAAAAAAATCAATGACAACAAAATCTGGCATACAATTGAATTAAATGCAGACTTGACCACCAAATAATGACTTAAATTTCAGACTTTTCCTTATACCATCAGAAGACTTGAAATATAGCACAAATAATCAAAATTGTCTAACTCTATGGTATTTTAAAGGTGTTTTGTGTCATTTTCGAAGCTTGACAGTCCCAGTCCCCATTATATACAAAAGATCTTCTGCTAAATATCATCTTTTGTGTTCCTCAGTTAAACAAATCAAGTTATGTACAGGTTTGGAACAACATGAAGGTCAGTAAATGATGACTGAAGTCTCTTTTTTTTTTTAAGCGAACAATCCCTTTAACTTTGTCTACAAACGTGTAAACAATTTAAAGCATTGATAAATGCCCTAAGTAGACGGGTTCTTCTATATGTTTGGGTGGTTCTTCTACCACACCCACAGCTGTGAGCTCAGTTTGGTGAAGGGATAATGATGTTTGTGGAGGCTTACTGAAAAACACCACAGCTTACAGTCCAACCCAAGCATGTCATCTTTAGTTTATATGCATCATATAAGCACAAACGTTTTGGGTTTCAAAACACATTCCAGGTGCATGAGTGCGTTCCTCACCCTTTTGTCCACTTCTCTCGCGGGTCTTTGTAAATCTCTCCTGATCCTAGTCCTGTTGTGTTTCCAGTGTATGAATTAAATCCTGTTTCAATTTTGTCAAATGTAAAAACAACGTGAATTTCACAAGAAACATCAACAATGTCATTTCAAGAGCGATTAGCAAGATAATTGCAAAAGCTGCTGGGCTCATTATGGTGACCTGCATGTATACACAATTTAAATACATATATTAAAATTAAATTCAAAGTTATGTATATAAAACAGAGAAATTTACATATACACATACACACACACATATATACATATATATATATATATAAACATGCATTTATTGAATACTATTATAATATTATATTATATATTATAATACTATTATATATTATATTATTGGTAACTAAAATTATTACAAATAATTTATAATAATAAAAAAAAGAAATTAAATGACAAATATTTCACTTTAACTTTAAACTGAAATTAAAAAAGTTAAGTTAATTACTGAAATTAAAACTAAAATAGAAATAAAGCTAAACAGAATAAATAAAAACAAACAAAAAACTTTTTAAAAATATAAAACAAATTTGTCAACCAAGTGCTTTTGTCTTTTTTAGTTAGTTATTCGTTTTCATTGTTTTTAAATATTTCTGTTTAACTTTGTTGTTATTTTACTTTTAGTAATTTTACTTCTCAACCTTATTTTCATTTACTTGCCAAGGTAAGATTTCACTTTTTTTTAAGTTTTAAGTCAAGTTAAAGTTTTTCTTGTAATATTTGTGTGTGTGTGTGTGTGTGTGTGTATATATATAGTTTTTCAAGTAATATTTATTTCATTTCAGCTTTATTTCAATTACAATTTAATTTCAATTTGATTATCAATAGTTTTAGTTACTAATATGTTAATACCACATAAATATGTTAATAATTTAATAACATACTTTAAACTTCTATATAAATATACAGTACATCATTTTTGTTGACTTATCCCCATAGCATAGACTTAATGTTCAACCGTGCAGTTCAACCACACCATTGGCCCAGCAACTTCTGTTTTCAACATCACTCCACAGACCAGAAGCTGAACAGCGAGAAGAAAGCTGGTTTAGTTAGTGTTAAAGCATTCCAAAGCACACTTGACACGAGGTCTGTGGATCA
Organism: Sinocyclocheilus rhinocerous; assembly: GCF_001515625.1. Classification (NCBI taxonomy): domain Eukaryota; kingdom Metazoa; phylum Chordata; class Actinopteri; order Cypriniformes; family Cyprinidae; genus Sinocyclocheilus; species Sinocyclocheilus rhinocerous. The sequence continues at coordinate 104,062 of NW_015661881.1, read as the reverse complement.
CAGGTCAGAGGTGGAGGTCAAGCACCAGCCGTTTCTAAACTGGTCTTGTGTTGAGGAACGTCTGTAAGCGAGACGCTCCCCAACTCTGCACAGCTGGCCTGTACAACGACCCCCACCGCTGACCTACCGTAGGCATCGTCTGTGAGGCTCACGTGTCCTTGTGTCTGTCAGGACGAAGGGACGGTCTGCACTGAACCAGGGAACGGCAGTTTGATTCTAACCAATGGGGTGCAAGAGCACCGCCGCAATCCAAATGCATGTGGACGGTTTCATTGATTGACTGATAATGGAATGAGTTTGGGCCGGAGGGAGAAAGACACAAACACATTGACTTGTGAACCAAAAAAACCTTCTCCACTGGTGACGACCAAGTACTTCAAGAGCAAAACAGGGCAGCTGGTGGTTTAGAAAGAAAGAAAAGGCTTAATTAGAAGCAAAGGTTTTTGTTTCTGAGGCCAAATGTGTTTCATACTGTGGTTTTGAATACAATACAAAATACGAAGCAATGGTCTATATTTGTTTGTATGTTTGAATCAAGCTGTTCAGTTTGTATTCATAAAACCTGGAAGAGAATGACTGATGACTCCCTCAGGAACATTTAAGGGTTTTTAACGGTGGTTTTTGATTTCTGAGCAAATTAAGATCCGTGGTTCACATTACTTAAAGACATTTTACTATCAAAATGTCCGCAGTCAGATCTCAAAAATAAATGTTGAAACCTTTGTTTGCTTTATAATTGTAAGTTTTGACATAAGCACTACAAGGATTTGCCAAGTATGTAAACTCACATTTTTATTGCAGTTATAATCCTTTGTGTACACAGACAAATATGCAAAAATTTTACCTTTATGGGTACAACAGCTTGTTGCTGTTTTTTTTTTCAATTTGCTGAAATTGAAATTTGTGTTTTGAACGTAGTTTATTAATGTATAACACTAGTTACATACAAAGTAATATTTTTACGTTTTTCAGTATTTCATTTCAGTATGTTTTATCATCAATTAAACTGTATCCTTAAGGAAATTAATTGTACCTTTGAAAAAGAATGCAATAAATAAATTTTTAATCATCATATAATATATATTAACCATTTAGGGGTAAATTAGTAAATAACTGCCCTAGTGACAAGCTCTTGCACCCCTAAAGGAACAAAAGGTCAATTTGTACTTTTTTTTCCTTAGACGGTGTGTCTCCATTTGAGGCACGATTGTGTATAAATTGTCAAATAAAATAAAATAAAGAAGAATTTTTTTAAAGTTATGTTGACCAAACACCTTACTTTACTCAAAAATTAAAAAATGCTTTCTAAAAACCCATTAAAAATTCCCATGGGAACTCATGGCACATTAGCCTACAAACTAATGCCATGGCTGAACAGACTTTACAGTAGTATATGGCAGTGCAATTTATTTTTTTACTTTCCTTAAATCCTGCAAAGCCAAAAAAAGTAACTTTTTTATTTATTTAACAATAAAGCAGAAAATGAACATTAAAGACTGAAAGTCCACAGCTTGTGATCCTTTTTGCTCAGAGACTTGGTGGTTCCAGCAGGTCGATGCACCTTCTCAGAGAAGGTGATGGGAGGGGCTGTGGAATCCCATGATTCCATGCAGTCCAATGTGAGAGGAAGCAGGGGAGGGTGGGTGGAGCCAAGCAAATGATGATGCCAAACACACATATAAAGACAAACCAAAGAGCAAGACAGCAGACAGACAGAAGATAAGAGGGAGAACTACAACACCGCTGAAACCAAGCAAAATCAATACTGTCAATGCTAAAGCTCTGTTCCATAACCTAGTGAGTTGCCTTTTAAGGCGGCATATTAAGTGAGACGGAAACTCAAAAGTGACTGGTTTGAGGTGCTACACAGGCAGCAACTCAAAGATAGCATGCTATTCTAACAGCGTGATTTAATACACTATTCATTTCATACATAATTAAATCATTTTTTTCTGTAATGAACTAACATAAATATAACAATAATTAATTTATATGTATACTTAAAAAAAATTATATATTATGTAAATTATTATTATTATGCATGCTTAATATTAATGTATTTATATTTTCAGTTAAAATTCTAATATTTTAAATAACATTTTATAATAAAACATTTTATTGAATACATATATGCATATATACACATATATGTTATCAGGTATTTTTAAGTTTCAAGTTAAGTTAATTATGTAAATTCTATATATTTACATACACTTAAATATGTGTGTGTGCATATGTATATATGTACATATATATGCATATATATATCAAAATCTTGTTTTTATATATTTGTCAGTAATTAGTGAAATATTTATATTAACATTTATTATTATTATACATATTTTTTTGTAATTCTTATTTATTATTAACATTATATTAACATTTATCTAGACTTGTCCACCATCTTGGATTACATTCTATACTAGTCAAAGAGATGTTTCCTTACAACAGTTCCCTAAGTAGGCAGCTTACTAGGTTTTGGAATCAAGTCTAAATGTAAAGGCAAAAAAATCAAAGGGTGTGTATGAAATATCTACAGTGCACTAGACTGGTGGCAACACAGCACTAGTGTTTTGCTGAGAGGCTGTTAGATTGAACTGGTTTCGGTTCCATGAGAAGCTTCAGCAGAGTTGCAGACAGGTATGACGATGTTGATTTGGTAAGAGACACATTAAGCAAAGCAGCAGCGACTGCAGCGGTTGATTCATGGCTTGAAAAGCTACAGTCAGTCTGAGCATGGAGGAATGCCGTGCTTTTGATTGGTTGATTAATGCAAAGTTAGTTCCTTGGTAAGCGTAAATGCATTTTTCATCACAACAGGCCCCAATGACATTAAGTGGGGGGAAGCTTTGTGCAGATTACATGCAAGGTCAGATACACTGGGCATCTTAGTGAAATAGGGTTGAACTGCTTTTTTTTTTTGCACATGACTGTTTAAAAGTTTGACATCTGATATGCTGCATAAGTTACTTTAAAAGTACAGACAATCGCAATTTCTTTAAAAAAAACAAAATTAAAAGTTTGAAAAAAAGTTAAACAAGGACTCAACAGCTACATTTTTCCTCAGTAATAAACTTAAGAAAAGTGCTTGGTGATTAAAATAAAAATATGAATATAATAAAGTATTTATTTAAATAGCATTCATATATTAAAATACAATAACTATAAAATAATATAAATCATAATAATTCTTGCATAATTATTTAATACAATTAGTTTGAGGAAAAAATACTGAGTGCAATTTCAAAGTTATATGAACTTGAAACTGATATAAAATATTACTTGATGTTAAAACTTGTGTTGTACTTTAATAATCTACTTTTAAAACATCTAATTTTTTCACACAGTTTTGACTTGCACTCATGTAAAATGAACACTTGAGGGAGGCAAACAAAAAAAAAATTTCAGAGACTGTCTGCACCAAGATTGCTATTGTCCCAGTGCTGTACAACCAATTCAGATGGCTTTTAAACAGTCAAGTACAAAAAAGCGCCTCATCCGACAGATCTTTTCCCCTTTGCCAAGTGTAAACAGGACTGAGGAGAGGTGCAGTGTTGAGCCCACCACTGCAAGTGACAAGAAGCCAGTGTCTCGTTCCCTGAGCTGATAATGGACGGGCAGGCGTCTAGCTGCCGAGGCCCGGCCTACCCCAAAGCAGATCACACACACACATGAAACGGCTGGCAACACCAACAGTACTTGGACTGATTTTGGACCGCACAGCTAATCACGAGGTCTACTGACTGTTTGTACGGCACTAGGATGATTCGAGGAAGAGGAATCGGGGAGAATAGGTGATCGGAAAACAAACAAACAAAAATCTAATTACTATTTAAAAGGAATACTCCAGGTTCAATACAAGTTAAGCTCAATCGATAGCAATTGTTGCATGAAATAAGTTTGATACCTTTAAATAAAACTGAAAATAAATATTAATAATAATAATGTATTGCATTTAAATTAAGGTTAAAATTATGTTCTTATAGCTCAAGGCAACAGTCTGGCAAACTACCAGCTGAACTCAATGTAAACAAGGAAGTTATGTCACACTGCTTATATTCTTGCATAAACATTTAGCAAAAAAAGTTATGTACTATAGTTTATAGGCTTTTTACAGCAGTTATATCATCATGACAACAAAGTTTGGATGTAACTTTATACCCAGACAAGGTCAGCAAGCGATTTTATCACACAAGCCTTACATTAACACATAAAAAAAAGTGTTTTCTTTTAACATGTATACCGTTCAGAAGTTTGGGGCCGATAAGGTTTTTATTTATTGTTTTTGAAAGAAGTCTCTGATACTCACCAAGGCTGTATTTATTTGATTGACACTACAGCAAAAACAGTAATATCGTGAAATATTATTACAATTTAAAATAACTGTTTTCTATTTGAATATATTGTAAAATGTAATTTATTCCTGGGATGGCAAAACTACATTTTCAGAAATCCTTCAGAAATCATTCTAATATGCCAATTTTGTGCTCAATAAATATTTTTGATGATCAATGTTGACAACAGTTGTACTACTTAAAATTTTTGTGAAAACAGCAATACATTGATGATATATGATATATGTTACTGAGCCCAAACTTTTAAGCGGTAGCCAATATTGTCAGTTAATCCAACAACTGCAGTCAGTTGAGCTCAACCTGAACCTAGAAGATTCCCTGTAAAAGGAAGGATAAAATGAAAAAACTAAATAAAAATAAATTATAGAAACCAGGACATATGATTCGACTGATTGGCTTTGATACTACGAAATTGTACAGATAGAAAGGTAGAGGGAATGTGGAAAACGGAGAGCGCTGAGTCTCCACTGGAAAACAGGAAAAGGAACAAACGAACACCAAAAAAAAACAAAACATGAAAACGAATGAACCAATAACAAATGGAGGATGAGCGGGCTGAGGTGGGGCCCTTTTCTCTCCTCAGCGTCTCTACCTTTCGAGTTGGCCGATGGGATGAAGCTGGGTTTGGCGGGAGGGAGAGGGGGCTGCCCTGCCTTGGGAGCAGTACTGTTGGCATTGCCTCGTGCTGCCGGCGCCGCTCTGCCTCCAGGCGGGTGTAGTACTCTTCCTCCTGTCTCCTCTGAAGGGGGGAACATGGGAAGAGCTGGTTAGAGCTGCCTATGCTAGCCCGCGCCGCTGCGAGGCCTGGGTCAAAGCTAACGCTGCTCTGGCTAATGGATGCACCAATGTAGTACAGCTACATTGTAGTAGAAGAAATGTGTTTGCTGATATGATGTAATGTGCTTCTGAGTGAATCGAGTAGTTAAAACGGACTCCTGCATGTTGGGGAAAGTAAGCCATTGGTTTTATTTAACATGGCTACACTGCAAGCAAGCAACGTCGCAAACTAGACGGAAATCAACAGCGCTGTCTATACTGAAGTGCTGCTTGTAGCATAGAGAGTTTTGTTGATTATAATGCAAGTGGTTTTTGCAAATTCAGTCCACTTTGCAGCTTATTCTGGCCAGGAAATGTCAGGCTGAATGACATGAAAAGCAAACAATCATTTTGGGGTGGTTTTATCTGAAACAGGCCTGTGCGAGGGGGGAGAAAAGGTAAAAATTTAAATCAAAATTTAAAATGCATTTTTTTTTTTTTTAAAGAAATGTGAGCAATCTAAATGTTTGATAAAGTGAATATTCAATAAAACATTTAAATATTTACAAAATGTTAAATTCATATTTTACTATAATTTATAGAATATATGAATTAATGAATGAATCATATTAATATAATTATATGAATTCATATATTAAATGGTCCATAATAATTTCTATAGGAAATGTCATTTTTGAGTGACATGAAAAGGGACTTTTTTTTGTTTTACTGTTCAATTCAGAGGTGAGTTCATCTGAAATAGTTGATAATAGAAATAGTCTGTTGTCAGGAAAAAGTTGTAAAAAATATTTTTTAAAAATATGACATTTAAAAATACATTTAATGAAACATTTTATAAAATTGAGAAACTATATTAAATATTGAATTTAGAATCTTTATTAATATAAATATTATTTATCAATATTAATTAATATATTAGTATGGTCCGCATCCACTTGTACAGAAAAAAACAACAACATAAAAACAGTGGCAGTGTCTCAAAAACTTCTGTGCGTCAAAAAGTAATATGTACAGATTACATACAGAATAGTGTTTAAACACCTAAAAAATCCACTGATTAAACCTTCTTTATAAATGCTAATTGTATGAATGCTATCTAGTTTAGTTGCACTGTGCTGCTTGCTTGCAGTGCAAACACTGTGTAAGACTTGACTTCGACTGTAAGCACACCAGATGGTGCTAAAGAGGAACAAGTCACTACAGTTGACAAATACGCTTAGTTCTAACTGGAATAAAACGGAGCAAACTGGAGCGTATGTTACTGTTACAAGCTCCAGTTGAAGGTCTGCTTGGCATTTGGAGAAAAACACCCAGTGGCTGGCTGCTCTGGTCTCTGTGCATGGATACCCTGGGTTAGTATGCGGTGGTGGGAATGTCTCTTATGAGAGCATGTGGAGGCAAAACACACATGAGCTAGTTCAATCTGGGACGGCCTCCACAAAACCCAAGGCGGGCCCATTTCCAACAGCACTTCCAAGCAATGTTGTATGGAATGGCAATGGTCTCCCAACAAAATGCTGGAGTGTTGTGTAAAGATCTGACATGTGACTCATGCATTTCTTTGAAGGGGATGGGGATACATCACAAACACAAGAGAGGAGATGTTGTGAAGACATGCAGTTGGACATCGCAACTGGGCTCTAAAATTACCAGTGGTCTGAAAATGACGCACAGACACAAATAAAACTGAATGGTCACATAGTGGGACAATGTTTTGGTCACATTTTAGATGTATGAATGTAAATTCAGACCACTGGTAAACTGATGACCCGCTGAGGCATTCCAAAAGTCTAACACATGGGTGTTAAACAAACTTAATTTAGCCTCGGAGAGTTAACGGATCATTACTAACTCCAGAACTGCTGTTGACCTTATTATTATCAGCACATACAGTACTGTATATATACATAGATACACATTATTTTAAATTAAGCACAAGGGGCTGTGATCTTGTACAGTCTGACACATTAAATATCAGCTGCTGTCTCCAATCACACCCACTTACCATGCACACGGAAATCGGGCAAAACCTTGAAAAAGCTTGACGTTAGCATGAATAAACAAGGCTGATCACATACGTCTCTATCAGGAAATTATGCCAAAAATCGATTTACTGCGTATGGGTACAGATATTGTTTTGGGAATTTGCCCCAAAACAAAAGCAAGAAGATCTCACTATAATTAACCTGACTAATCAATAGCAAGAGAACAGGTCTGGGACATTAAAATCTATCTGCTGTTGTCGTGACTTGCATTTAAGGCCTGGTTGAGTGGGCAAAAAAAGGAAAAGATAATCTGCATCTCATAAGAAGTGTGCTAAAACGTATCTGCAATTTGCATATTACACAAAAACTTATTTCTTGACTAAGTCCTTTGTCATCAAAATCATCTTTATTGCATTTAACTACTTATAGAAAGTTCCTAGTTGTCGCTGGTCCGTTCCGATCTCAATACCTTCTCCTCGGTCTCTCGTCTGGCTCTCTCCTCCTCTCTCCAGCGTCTCTCCTCCTCCTGTTTGGCTCGCTCTTCTGCCTCACGCTTACGGATTTCCTCCAACTGCTGTTTCCGTCGTCGCTCCTCGTCCTGCAGCTGAGGTGCACAATGCATAACCAGGGTTAGTTGAAAAACACTGGACCACAGAGATGATGGATTGGACTGACTGCAATTCATGGTCCTAAACATAAAAGACTGATTTGAAATTAAAATGATCCTAAATTAAATTTACTAATAACTAATGTTGATGTCAATTTCAACCCTAGTTGTAAAACTACTGATATATTTAAACTTAAATTTAAAACTAACCCAGAAAACCGTAAACTTACACTTCCATTCAAAAGTTTGGGGTCTGTAAGATTTTGTTTTATTTTTAACAAATTAATACTTTTGTTAAGCAGGGATGCATTAAATTAATCAAAAGTGACAATAAATAAATTTTTTATTGTTACAAAATAGTTCTATTCTTCAAATAAATGCTGTTCTTTTGAGCTTTCTATTCAAAGTATCCTGAAAAAAATATAGCACTGTTTCAACAAAAACATTAAGCAGCACAACTGTTTTCAACATTGATAATAATAAATGTTTCTTGTTCACCAAATCAGCAAATCATTTCTGAATGACAGAATGATTTCTGAAGGATCATGTAACACTATAGAAAGTGATGTTGCTGAAAATTCAGCTTTACCATCACAGGAATAAATCACATTTTAAATTATATTAAAATAGAAAATATTCCACAATATTGATGTTTTTACTGTATTTTTGATCAAACATAAACATAAGTAACAAACCCAAAACTTTTGAACAGTAGTGTAACACATAACATGAACGTTAACTTATAAACCTATATTCAAACCTAACATTAAACCCAATATTACATTAAATTTTTTTAAATATTTTAAATGTTTAATTTAATGTTTGAATTTAAAATGGTAACCTAGATTAGCAAACAATTTTCAATGGTCAACCTGAGGACTAAGTCTTTCTGGTACAAAATCTTATTCAAACTAGCCTGCTGTGGTGATTTGTAAAAATGTGTTCTGTTGAGTTTCTATCACACCAGTAAATTTGTCAATGTGGCCCCTGTGATGAGAGGCATCATGCACTGCACACCATCACACACAGAATCACATGCACATACACAGCTGCATGCAAAACAACTTACTGACAGAATTGCAACTTGCAACCTTCTTCACATCTACAGAAAATCATTCAAAAGGTAATCCAAACACCTCGATCAAACTTCATACACAATACATATACAATTCTCGACAGGTAAGGAAATACAAATCACGGCCATACACCTTTTCCCTCCAAAATCAGAAGGAAGCAGACATATACAGAGACGTGTCCAGTAGTCAGGATAGGGGAAGAGGAAACCCAGCAGAGAAAACCATGGAGAAACGCAGAGTAAATGAGCGGCAAAGGGCCAGGGTCAATACAGACACGCAGAGAGCAGTGATGAGTGGAGTAGATGAAGTAACAGGAATGGTGATCATGGCACAGAAATGAGGCCCACATGCAAGCAAGCTCAGGGCCGGAGAGACCGGGCTGGAAGAAAGCATGCGCCAACCCACCCCTCATGATGACACTGCACTGAAACAACGGCTGCCAAACCAGCAGAGCTTTATCATGTTCTCCAAGAAGAAAAAGAACTTCCAAAGCTTTCTTTGGAATGCATTTGCTGGTTTTCTAGGAGCAAATGTTCTTATTCACAAGGTTGCTGTCCTGTGCACATTTAAAGCTGAAGTGTTATATATATATATATATATATATATATATTAAAGGAATAATAAATACAGCATTCATGGCATAATGCCGAGTATCACTAAAATTAGTTTTAACTAGTAGCTCTATTTCAAAAACCTGGGTTACAGTGAGACATTTAAAATGGAAGTGAATGGGGCGTTAAAATGCTGGAAAAAAACATTTAACCTTTTTTTGTTAATTTATATCCGATTTTACAATTTTGTTACCATGAAAACAACTCCATGAACCCGAAAGTGATCATAAAAATGAAAAGAACAACTTTACAAATCAAATAATACAGAAGTTTTAGCTTAGGACATGAAGTCACCTTATTAAACTATAAGCTTAATATTCTTGCTTTTAACCAGCATTCATATAAAATGGACCCATTCATTTCTATTGTAAACACATCACTGTAACCCAGATTTTTGCTTTTTAAATAAATATATAAATACATAAACCATATAAGGGATGAATCAAAATTATTTTAAATATCTTAATACTTATCTATCTTAATTATTTAAATAATTAAGATAATTTAAATGTATTTAAACTATTTTTTAAGAAAATGAGGGGTGACTAAATTATTTTAATTACCTTAAATAAAAACAAATATTAAGAATTATTCTTTTTTAAGAAATATGAAGGGTGAGTAAATTATTTTCATCCTCTTATTTTATAATTAAGAATAATTATTTAAATCATTTAAGACAAATAAATTATTTTAGTTATCTCAATATTTAATCATCTTAATTATTTTAACAATGAAAAATAATTACTTGTATGTAGGCTCATTTCTCTAGAAAGTATCATTTTTTTCAACCTCAACCAATGGCATGAGCTTGAGGTCAGGACTAACTGTTCGCCTGACTAATGGAAGATGGAAACTATTTATTCCATTTGGTGACACTGGCTTAGAAAGGACAAACTTCAGCTTTAAAAATTTATTTTCTGTGATGCCTTTCCTTAGAGATCCATTCAGCTCATCTTTACGTTTAGATATTGTTCTAACGCAGCAGTTTTCCAGTGGAGCATAATGAACATCCCAAGATGGAGTCCCCAAGATGGTGTCCCATGCTTGAAAAAGTGGTACATCTCTCTCTAAATAATACCCATGGGTAAAGGAGTTACCACGGCCAAATGAAGAAAGGGAGGTAGTGAACAAGAGGAGACACAGGTGGAGCCGAAACAGGAAGATAGGCAAAGAGCATAAAGAACATACCAAGTCTAGTACAGAGATTGCTGGAACAGCAGTCTGCTGCAGGAGAAACAAAAACATACAGAGCAACCAAAGGGTTGGGAGAGAGAGAATAAAAAAGTAGTAAGAAATAAAGAAAAGGAGGGGTTTTCGAGAAGATAAAAGTAAAAAAAAATTGGCGCAGTGGGCTGGGACGTAGTGATGTGCTGCCAGGAACATTCCAGGGCAGTATGGGTCTGATTAGCGCCAGCGGTCCACTTCCCTTCCACAAAAACTTCAGCTGGTGAGGAATTTCCCCATCATTCCACGTCCCCCCCACTGAAGCACTGGCAAGATTTTTCCTTCAAACACACGGGATTGTGTTGATCTTCCCTTAGACGGCTCGACCTGCCAACTCCTCAGAGATGGAGCGATATCAAAGGCAGCTTCCAGCAGTGTGCTACACACAGCAGACTCTCAGGTGGACGCTATGCTTCGCATGACAGCTGCTACGGCAGGTGTTGGAGGAAAGAACGTTAGTTTGTGCTAGCACTGAAAGACTCAGACTTGGAAAGCACACACGCCAGCCCACCAAGAAGTCAAGAGCCTGAATTAAACTGCACTAAACTCGCATGTTTTGACATTAGAGGCTCATTACAGGCTGTTTTCTGGACACAGATTAAGCCTTTAGTAACTAAAAGGGCTGGGTGATATATCTAATATTTATTTTACATCATTACATTTTTGGAGATATTAAATCAATTGGCAAATTTGAATATTGAACACATTTAGCCATTATGCATCCTAAAAATTACAACAAATCAGTTAATTTGAAAGGTACATTTCAATGATTTGAATTAGTCATTACTCAAAAATGTTAAGTTTTATAAAATATATTATTAAAAGGTTATTAATTATGTATATAAATATATTTATATATATATATATGATATTTTAAACTGTATATTGGTGCAATATATATATATATATATATATACACACACACACATTTTCTAAAATATAAAAGTTTTTAATTTTATTATTTCAACAAATGTGCAATAAAATAAATTTTTATATTTCATTTTTTCATTTTTATGTATTTTTGTAGTCTAGGTTTGCTGACTTTTTCATTATCAATATTTTTGTGTTATTACAATATTCAGTGATGTGCCTGCTTTTGATTTCATTTTAATAAATGTGCTATAGAAATAAAATGTGATTATTTAAAAAAAGTCATTAATTGTATTTACATATTTTTGAATCACCCAACCCTAGTTACTACCAAAATCAATGTTAAATCAAGTGTTAATTCTTCACAAGACTTAATATGTGCCTGAAAAGACCTTGCATGTAAAAAAAAAATATGGTCATGTCTTGTTAGAAACTGTTAGCACATTTCAAATGCTCCTGATTCTGATCCTAAGATGTTGGTTAGCCAGTAGCTACAGGTCAGAAATGATTCCATCGCTGATTTATTTTAGAAGTTAAATGAATATTTCATTTTAAATGGCAGATGAGATCAGGAGAGATGTACTGATCTGGACGAGGCAGGTTGATGCTGGTGCAAGCAGTGGAATCAGGTCCAGTGCTTGGCATCGGAAAGCCCTGCTCCTCCCCTCCGTCAGCGCAGCATATATATACAATCAGCAGTACAGCATGGAAAAGCAATGACAGGCATGTTGCAGGAGCACATGGCAAAACATTCATTATAACAGCGGAGACTAAAGCATCACGCAGAGAATCCCAGGTTTGTTGTTAATGATTCCATCACCAGTCTGTCCTGCTGCTGACTGCGGATTCAAACGTAACGCAAAAGTCTACAAACATAAAAAAAAAAAATTTAAAAAAAAGACCTTGACTTCAATCAGCATCGCAGAAGTTTACAACTAACTTCGATTCCATCTGTGCAGCAATAGGAAAATTCAAGTGTACTCAAGTAGGACTAGTTGTTTTGAAAATCTCCTGAATCTTTTGAGTCTTTCCAAAGCAGTTGAAAAACAAAATTAATACTCAATCGGCTGTGTAAGCGTGGGGAAAAAGTGCATTACCAAACCAATCATCAAGCTAACACTTAAAAGTCAACATGATAGGCATTACAACCCATTTTATCAAAATGCAATCTTGACGTACACTACCATTTCAAATTTTGGGGTTTTAAAGAAATAAATATTTTAGTTCAGCAAGGATGCATTAAATTGATCAAAGGAGACTGTTTTTTTTTTTTTTTTACCGATTTTACCGATCAAATAAATGCAGCCTTAGAGAGTATACAGGACTTTTTCAAGAATAAAAGAAGGGGGGGGACCAGATCCCAAACTTTTGAACAGTAGTGTATCTCATTTGCCGTAAACTTTATTCAAGGTTCCCACCTTTTTACCAATGAATTTCTATTATTTTCCAATCAAATATTCCAATCAAATTTTCCTTGTCATTCCTAAATAAGCAAATGCACTCACAGTGCAGTTTTTCCTTACAAAATACTTTGGACCTGAGCATAACTAGAACAATTTAAACTTAATCTTAAAGATGACTTTAAGATGTTTTTCATTTCACTGAATTTTCCTGGCCTGGAAATCACAATTTTAAATGTTTTGTCGTTGGAACCACTGGACCCTGTGTATTACACCACCATTAAATCTCACATTACAGCAATCAGCAAAAATTTTATATTTTACTATAGCTTAATATGCAGTGACAACTACTATACCATTTGTAGATTAGTTACTGGGTGGTTCCAGATGTGGAATAAGTTTACAAAGACTTTTACGGATAAATCATTCCCAATTAGACCAAAACCTTGCATTAAAGGGTTAGTTCACCGCAAAATGAAAAGCATGCTGTGATCTTCGTCATCCTCCTCCTCCTCATCCTCCTCGTTCTGCTTGGACTCCTGCAGTCTCTTCTGGAACTGCCACTCCAGCATGAGTTTGCGCAGACGGTCGTTCTCCTCAGCCGTGCGTTCAGGTTTGGCCTGAAGCTCCTGGATCTCCTTGTCTAGAAGGTCCACGATGTGAAGCTGCTGCTGCTTCTCCAGTTTCTCTCGGGCGTCCCTTTTCCACGGGTCGGGCGATAGGCTGTCGCTGGCGGACAGCTCCTCTTTGCTGATGGTGAGGTATTGCAGGTCACGTCTTTCGATGGTGCGTGGCTGCTGCTGGGGCAAGAGGTCACGAATTACTGTGTCCTGTGGCGGCTGGCGGGGAAGGCTGGATAGCTTGTCTGGTCGGGCGGGTTGTGGCTGTGGCGGTTGGGGCTGCTGGACTGGGGGAAGGTGCGGTTGGGGCTGCTGGACTGGGGGAAGGTACGGTTGGGGCACCTGCATGGGGGGCTGTGGATGGGGCATCTGTTGGTGCTGAGGGGCGGGCGGCAATGGGCCGTGCTGGTTGTTGTGCATGACTGGGCCGGGAGGGTTGCGAATCTGCACCAGCTTCCTCTCCTGGTCTCTTCTCTTCCTCTCTCGCTCCTCTTCAAGCCGGGCTTTTTCCTTCTCATACCAGCGCTGTTGCTCCTCGCGTTTCTTGCGTTCAACCGTGGCCACAGCGGCCGCTGCCTGTTGCTGTGTAATAGAGGGCGGTGGAGGAAGCGGCAGGTCAGTTTGTGGCTCATAGTCGTAGTGCGCAGGAGGAGGAGGAGGAGGTGGAAGATCTGAACGGGAAGGTTGGGAGACACACACGGGGCCGGAGTGGGGTGCTATCGGGGTCTTCCAGCGGCCAGGGCCGCTCTTGTGGTTGCCTTGGATCCTGGAGCCGGAAGACGACGAGTAGTTGAGGTGCTCTTGGCTGGAGGTGCTGGACTCCACCGAGGAGGACATCTGGTGGTTCCAGTGCTCCCCACTGCCTCGTTGGTACTCGGCATCACGCTGCTGCTGCTGCAGGTGCATCAGGTCTTCCTGGCGCAGGCGTTCACCTGGGTACCTGCCCGGCATCTCGCACAGCTCCTCCTGAGAGCGCGCCACCCGCTAGCAGGGCACAATGACACAGCAATGAGACTCATATTTATGCAAAAATGTGATATATATGTAACATTAATGTTGCTCATAGCCTTAAAAAGCTAGTACAGTAATGCATAAAATTTGTTTTGCAGACAAATTTTAATTGGGCCTACATAGGAATTACACATGAAAAAGTAGGCCCAAATTTAATAGATATACCAAAGTAAAACTAGAAAAATAAATATGATTAATGTTATAATCTCAAATGACAAAATGTTAGATTATTATTATTTTTTTCATTTGAAAAGCACATTTAAAGAATGCTGTCCTTAGGTATGCTTAATATAATTTAAGTTACTAGTTAGATAATGCACAATTAAACTAAATTAAAAAAATTCAACTAAATAAAAAAAAATAAAAAAAATAAATAAATAAATATGAAAAAACAACAACTGATAACTGATTTTTGAACAATAACTGATTTTTAAACTGTCATTTTGGCAAAGCAAATTAGAAAGCAACAATATACACTACAGATAAAAAAGCTTGCAGTCGGTAGTTTTCTTTTTCTTTTTTTGATGTTCTTAAAAGAAGTATCTTATGCTTACGACGTGCTAATCTTAGGCTGCATTTACTTGATCAAAAATATAGTAAAAACGGTAATATTGTGAAATATTACAATTTAAAGCAACTGTTTTCTATTTTAATATATCTTAAAACAATTTACTCCTGTGATGCTAAGCTGAATTTTCAGCAGCCTTTCCTTCAGTCTTCAGTATATTTTCAAGATTCATGATTCATGTTTTTGAGATTCTTTGAAGAATATAAACTTCAAAAGAGCAGCATTTATATGAAATATAAATCTTTTGTAACATTATAAAGGTCTTTACTGTCACTTTTGATCAATTTAGTGCATCCTTGCTGAATACAAGTATTAATTTCTTTCAAAATAATCTTACTGATCTCAATTTTTTAAATGGTAGTGTTCATTATAACAATATAGGATACTATACATTATCTTACCAATCAATAAATAAACAAACAAACATGAAATAATGTACAGTTAGTGTGCTAGTGTTGAAAAATACTGTGGTACTGCCAGTGTTTTGAGTCATGATACCACTATGGCACAAGGACACCACACAGCACTCATATGCTTTCTCTTCCTAAAAAGGCTAACCTGTATAGCCATGCTGTTGTTCGAGTGGTTATCCATAGGGGGGAGAGGCTCCGGTTCATTGTTTTGCCAGGGCTGGCCAGGGCCCATCCTATCCTGAGATTTGGAGGCTGGGAAGGTGAAGTATTCCCTTGGGTATGTCTGAGTGGGGATGGGATACGCCTCTGGATGGGGTGGAGAGGGCTCCTCCTGTGGTACAAACAGGGTAAAGACAGATTAGACTGAGCTGTGACAGTCTAGATTAATTTTCGATCTCTTTTTAGTGCATTATTATTGATTACAGAAACTAGTATAAGAGTTTGCATGTACAGCATGTGTATAAATCAAAGAGACTCAAGGAATGTGGATCAAAGACTGATTAGCCAATCAGATGGTGGTTACAGACATGATTATGATTAATTACAAGAAGAACACAAAGTCACGAATCAGGTTTTTATTAGGCTTCTATTTGGCTGTGGTTTCAGAAAGAAAAAACATGTTCTGGTGTGTGTTTGGATTTGAGAGTTTCTGGTGATTTGATTAAAACCAGAGGAGGCTTCATTGAAGAAGACCCAACCACATCACAAGAAAGTGCAACACATTTTAGCATTAACTATTCTCGTGTGCTTCTGGATATAAAGTAGTAACACATAAAAGAGGTGGCACTACTAACTTATCTACATATTTCAGTGGTGTGTCACTAGCTCAGCAGTTTACAAAATCGTTTAGCTTCTCTAGCAATGAGTCATTTTTCCAATTAACTAGGTAGCATGACAAAACACTACGATTCACTTTAGGGTTGGTTCAAAAGGTTCATTGCAATTTGTTGAGGTCACACAACAGTGTTCCCAGAAGTCCAGTGAAGCAATCTTAACGTCCTCTTTTTTCAAACAAAATATATTTTTAGTCAAACACTGCTATTTATATGTTTTCAATTCAGTTATAGAGTGTAGGTTGCTGTTATTGTCCTCAAAAATAGCTTCAATATAGCTGAAGTAGCCACTTACTCGCACTTATTCGGAATAGTATGGAATTTATTAAGTTCTACGTAAGTATTTCATTGATTTACTAAAAAGAACCAGCTCGTAAGAATAATTTGCTTAAGAACTTGTTAAACTACACTAGTCATGCTGTATGCTTTGATTCACTAAAAAGAACCAACTCATAAGACTCATCCATTTGGAAAGTGGTTGAACTATACTTTTCATATAGTATTTTTTTTTAATCGTTAAAAAGAACCAGCTCATAAGAGCAATTTGTTTGTGAATCGATTAAACTACACTGGCCATGCTGTATGTTTCTGATTCAGCAAATAAGGAATCAACTCTTAAGATCTGTTTGCTTGAGAATCGACGGGACTGTACTGGGGCTTTCATGACCGGAAGATCTGAAGATGGCGCCATTGTGGGTGTTGGCTTGCCGTCGCCTATTATTTTTAATATCACAATGTCTGGTCCAGTTCAGAAATCACTTTCCTCACGGTCTGTTTCTCGTGTTGTCACCTCTGATACAGCCAGTCTTTTCTCTGAGGCCTTCTCTTCTCTGTCTGAAAGTGTGTTAAAACTTCCTGACTCAGATCTTGGAATAGAAGAGATGATAACGCTTTTTAATAATGCCTGCTCTTGTGTTTTAGATTCTGTTGCTCCTTTTAAAGTTTCAAAACTCAAACGAAGGTCAGAACCTTGGATAAATAGTAATATACGAGTTCTCAGACAGGAATGTAGGAAAGCTGAGCGCAAATGGAAGAAAGACAAACTGCAAGTGTCTTACGAACTCTTGAAAAATGCTCTTTCTGCCTACCAGCATTCTGTAAAAAACACAAAAACTGAATATCTTTCTGAATTAATATCTAAAAATTCACATAATCCAAAAATTCTGTTTAATACGTTAAATACTATTTTTTCTCCTGCTAACACTTCTGGTCTGGACAGTACTCCAGAGACCTGCGCAGCATTCCTACATTCTTTTATGGGAAAGGTGGACGCCATACGGTCTACTGTTACAATGAAATGTATGTTTGTGTATGTTAATGTGTTTTGTATTGATTATGTGTTTTTGAGTCATTTCTTTTATTCTCTTAATCTCTATATTTACTTTATTGGTATATGTTCAGCACTTTGGCATACACTAGCTGTTTTTAAATGTGCTATATAAATAAACTGACCTTGACCTTGTACTTATCACATGGTATGTTTTTAATTAATTTTAAAAAATGAATCATTTGTTTAGGAACTGGTTAAACTATACTGGTCATGCTGTATGTTTTGATTTGACAAAAAAGAATCAAGTCATAAGACTCATTTGTTTGGGAATCGGTTGGACTATACTTTTCACATGGTAGGTTTTTAATTTGCCAAGAAGAATCAAGTCAAAAGACTCATTTGTTCAGGAACTGGTTGGACTGTACTTTTCACACTGTACTGTATGTTTCCAACTCATGCCTTGATCTGTACTTTTCACGAGGTATACTTTTGAATTGTTAAAAAAAACAGCTCATAAGAATCATTTGTTCTGGAATCAGTTTACCTTTTTCCACTGATTCACTTATTTGTTTAAAAAGGAGTTAGACGACACAGGTTGCACTGTAGATCCAATGCCAGTGTTGCTAAATAGCAGTGCTAGAAACACTCTTAATTCACTAGGGAAAGAGAGTTTCGGCACACATGTGCAACATTCATCTTAGAGGTGCCGATTGTGTGTACTCACATCAGGACAGAGGTTACCCGTCGAGACCGAAGTGATCTTTCCTGGGGCTCCTGGGTAAACAGGCTTCCCGCCTGGACTATGGGCCTGGTCTTTGAGGAAAAAAAAAGTACACGTTAATATAGGCCTGGGCAATAAAATGGTATCGATATTTATCGACGGTACACCTTCTTCGATAACGATATAAAAAATGTTCGATATAGTCACGCGCTATGAGTGACACAGACAGCACACACAAACATGAACACATGCTGAATTGAGTGCTGTGCCTGCGATGAGGAGATTGTGAATAAAAAAAATGAATATTAGTCGAATTTAAAATAAACATTTGCATTTGAATGTTAGGTGTGCATCAGGGAGCTGTCATCAGAGGCGCGCGAGATGCTGTGATGATGTAAGTGATGTTGTTGCATTTGAATGTTTTGTTAGTCTAGCCCACGAGACGCACCGCTACTGTGTTATGCATTCAAAATATTAGAGAAATATAGAAGCTCAATGCAGAGAAGATCTTGAATGGGTTAAAAGCGAAACAGATGCATATTCAGCTCACTTTTTAGACGGACAAATATGACTGCTGCACTCACACAAGAAATGTATAGAAAGCCATGCAAAGTTAAAACAGTTTAAACTTTTAGAAAAAACGTCACGAATTTGTGGAGGTTTATTCCTCTTCACTGCGTCTCATATGTTTTTAAAGGCAATCTGTGTGAATGGCGCTTCGGCTCTTTGGATTAAGCAATGCATAAATACATGATGCTGTTTTGTTCATAATTGTTTATGCAATTTACGAAATTATATTTGATTTATATGAGTTAATTTAGACAGTTATTTCCTTGCATTGACAATTTAAATGTGCCGCATTATTTTGCTCATTGCACCCTCCTGTGGCCTCGGGAGACAAGCCAAAAGATTCCTTGAGACCCATTTAATCTGCATATAAACCATTAGAAATTAGATATTTGTTTAATTTTAATTGTGTGTTTAACTGTTAAAACAAAAAATATTTGTTGTTTGTCTCAACAGTTTACAGTGGTTACATTTGAATTTTTTTTTCTATTGCTCTTTGTTTTAAAAAAGGTTATAAAAAATTTCAATAATTATCGATACAGAACAATATGAAACATTATATCGTTGATACATTTTTTAGCTATATCGTCCAGCCCTACGTTAATATAATGTCACCACTTTAAAATGAACCACACTGACAAATGTGACTCTGGACCACAAAACCAGTCTTAAGTCGCTTGGGTATATTTTTAGCAATAGCCAAAAAAACATTGTATGGGTCAAAATTATCGACTTTTCTTTTATGGCAAAAATCATTAGGATATTAAGTAAAGATCATGTTCCATGAAGATATTTTGTAAATTTCCTACCATAAATATATCAAAACGTAATTTTTGATTAGTAATATGCATTGCTAAGAACTTCATTTGGACAACTTTAAAGGCGATTTTCTCAATATTTAGATTTTTTAGCACCCTCAGATTCCAGATTTTCAAATAATTGTATCT
>NW_015661881.1:61009-83012 GCF_001515625.1 Sinocyclocheilus rhinocerous | reverse complement strand
ACAGTATGTGGAAAATAATGTGTTTTTTTAACCTTAAACCGCATAAAGACCAAATACACAAAATACTGTTCTTTTTAGCAGCATCATATGACCCCTTTAATCATTTTTTCTTTTATGCCAAAAATCATTAGGATATTAAGTAAATATATTTTGTTAATTTCCTACCGTAAATATATCAAATCTTAATTTTTGATTAGTAATATGCATTGCTAAGAACTTCATTTGGACAACTTTAAAGGCGATTTTCTCAGTATTTTGATTTTTTTGCACCCTCAGATTCCAGATTTTCAAATAGTTGCATCTCGGCCAAATATTGTCCTATCCTAACAAACCATACATCAATGGAAAGCTTATTTTCTTCCACTTTCAGATGTTGTATAAATATCAATTTCAAAAAATTGACCCTTATGACTGGTTTTGTGGTCCAGGGTCACAAATATGCCAAGCGTTTGAAGTGGCACACTTACTAGCCACATTTGGGCTTGATCGGTGGTCTGCACGGTTCTTCAACAACCTGTCCTCCTTCTTTGGTTCAGGATAGGTGTCCCACGTGCCCTGGGGGCTCTCAGGCGAGCCGTTCTGGACAGAGTTGTTGTAGAGCTCAAAGCCCTCGCTCTTTGGTCTCATCTTTCCCTTGTCTCCACGTCCACGGTCTGATGCTGCGGAGATGAAAAAGAGGCTTGAGAATTAAACCAAATTCAGCACTGGGAAAGTGCCCATCTCTCTGAAATGGGGGAAATCACCCACAATGCACCAAATCAGAATCACTACCAGACATATGTCGAAAGCATTTATATTTAACGCAACTCTTGGAACCGTTTCATGTGTGACTGGTAACGCTGCAGGTGCCAGATCCACCACATTTCCACCTCTTTTAGGAATTAGTCACGCTAGCACGCTGTGCGGCAGCCGCTGATATTTTTTAAGCAGAATACTGCAGCTCCCACATGCAAGCCCGTTAGAGATTTAAATAAATATTCATGCCGCAGTTGCTTACCGCGGGTCATCATGGGGGACGGCTGGTTGAGGAGCGTGGCCAGGCCGTGGTAAATGGCTCCCTGTTTGGCCACCTCGAGCGTTACAACAGAGCCGGTTCGTGTCATCAATTCCGCCGCCCTATAAGACAGAGACATGTTTGAGTAAAACACACAAAACTGCAGACT
Organism: Sinocyclocheilus rhinocerous; assembly: GCF_001515625.1. Taxonomy (NCBI): domain Eukaryota; kingdom Metazoa; phylum Chordata; class Actinopteri; order Cypriniformes; family Cyprinidae; genus Sinocyclocheilus; species Sinocyclocheilus rhinocerous. Next base: position 81,849 of record NW_015661881.1, on the reverse strand, counting down.
ATGATGAATTAATTTTATGTTCAAAGCATTACTTGTGCAATCCCACAAGAGATTATTTAAAGAGACTAATCTCATAGTATGTCTGTTTGGATTTGCCGTCGGCTAACTGTAAACAAGAGACGGAGGCTGGAACAAATCCCAAAGGCAACTCAAGTTGTGTCCATTTGCATCCAGTTGTGTTTTGAGCCATATGCTTCTCATTTAACTCAAATCCACAGATTTAAGAGTTTCATCAATTCCACTACATCTCAAAACTACAGGCATTAATGCAATTTTTCTGACAGAAATTAGAACATTTTTTAAGCCGTTTTGACTTTGCAAACAAAAGGTGCTTTGTGCTGCACAGCTTAATGCCTGAAAATGTTGAACTAGGAATAATGACACTTTCAAGTCAAATCTAGGATAATTACAAGACAAACCACTGTGTCAGAAATTTAACTTCTCAATGAAAGGGCAATTTTCATCACTTTTCAGGAGAATTTCTTTTTTTAAAGAGTGCATTTTTTTTGTAAAAGCATATAAAAAATGTATATGTCATTCATCATGCCAAATAATTAAAAAATCCCAAAAATGAGACCCAGAACTTATTTGAATGTTACATTTGTGACCCTGGACCACAAAACCAGTCTTAAGTCGGTGGGGTATATTTGTAGCAATAGCCAAAAATACATTGTATGGGTCAAAACTATTGATTTTTCTTTTATGCCAAAAATCATTAGGATATTAAGTAAAGATCATGTTCCATGAAGATAATTTGTAATTTTCCTACTGTAAATATATTAAAACTTAATATATTTGCAACGTAATATGCATTGCTAAGAACTTCATTTGGACAACTTTAAAGGCGATTTTCTCAATATTTTGATTTTTTTGCACCCTCAGATTCCAGATTTTCAAATAGTTGTATCTCGGCCAAATACTGTCCTATCCTAACAAACCCCACATCAATGGAAAGCTTATTTATTCAGAAAATTGACCCTTATGACTGGTTTTGTGGTCCAGGGTCACATTTTAGTGTCATTTTTGCCTGACGATGTTCTAAAGACTGAGACGTCAGTCATATTTTGTACTTACGCCACTTAATTGTGTATATTAGGACACATTCCTTGCTTATGTGGTGTAATGAAATGGTTCTAGCATGCAATCCTTTTGTTTATTTAACAGTCTTCTTTGATATGGCCGGATATTGCATGCTTTACCTGTAAGTCCATTTCAAATTTTTTAAAATCCCATTATTAAAGGTCTAAATGCTACAGAATTACCTCTCCTGCGAGAGGCCAACCAGACTTCTTCCATCCACGCTGAGCAACTGGTCTCCGGCAGCCAGACGCCCATCCTAAAAAGAAAACAAGACTCAAACAGTCACAAAACAGCAAGGTTGAACAAGATTTTTACTTTTTATGAAGAAAAAAAAAGCATGATTTATGATTTTACAGCTTCAACTCCAAATATAGTACTGAGTATTATCAATAACACTAGTAAGTATGAGAAATCACACTTAGTGATTTCTGAAGAAATAGCATCTGCATTTGCCCATAAAGAACATCACAATACAAACCAAGCCAAACTCACTATGTCTGCCGCACCTCCTTTGACAACAGACTTGATGTAAATACCAAGTTTGTCCTGTCCGGCACCCTAAAAAACACAAAAGAAAGAGCGAAACCGTTTATTAGCACTCTTGAGAAAGATCTAAATGTCATTTACAGGCTCCAATAGTTCCGCTGTAGAAACTGCTGTACGAAGAAACCAGGCATTCATTCATGAAAGACTATAAATCTGGAGCCAGCAGTGAAGACATTCATATAAATAAACTCATTCATAAATCCAGACCAGATCTGAAGTCGTTTTTGTTCAAACTCTCAAAATTCTTCATCCTATATCCCGGGTCAGAGGTCATCATCTGACACGGGCCATCTGGCTATAGGACTGTGCACTCATTGAGATATCAGCTCGACATAAATGGCACTGCATGCTAGAAAAGCATCTTTCAAAATAAAATCTACCAATTAACTTCAAGATAAAACGATGCATTCATTGAAGCACATCCTGTAGACTTGAAATAGTAACGCCATACAAGTTTCAACACTCAAACATAACATTTCTAACACGTAATGCTCCATAAACTCTTAGTTAAATGGTCTGTTCAAAGCTTTAAGCTGACGGAGCTCCAGCGACATGAGCTTTAAAGGGGTTTGTTTGAGGACTGCGGTTTAAAGTTAGTTTCATTTGTTTTTTTCCGATGGCTGGATTTGCTATTCGAGCAAGCAAGTACCCAAAATCCCCTGGCTGCTGCCAGCAGTTCTATTTGAGGGGGATCTTGCTAAAAATTAACTATAAAAATGTGAGGTCTGTATTACATTCCCAGCCGTCTCTGCTGTTTTCTCATACAGAAACAAACTGCTCATACTCATACACCTGACAAGTAAGCCTGACAAACCCTCACATCTGCACAAATATAGCAAAACCAGCACTGACCTAAATTCTATTTTTTGTCTTCGGAACGGTTCACAAAGAAAAAAAAAAAGAAAATTCAATACTTTACTCTTTTGTGTATATTTGCATTAATAATAAACTCCTAAAACACACAAGAACCAATGATGTTTGATGTGAAACCAGGTTGAAAGTGTCTAGAAGCACCATGTTTGAATATGTGCACAATCTGAAATATTTTAACCTAATAAATGTCTGCTGTTGTACAGAAACTTATCCTATGATGATTTGAAAAGTCTTAACAAAAGTGTAGAGTCTGTAAGGTTTTGTTTTTGCTTTTTTTGTTCAAAAATTTGTCAGAAGTGACAGTAAAGAATAAAGAATATTATAATATTTAAAAAAAGAAAACAGTTAAGTTAAATTGCAGTAATATTTTGCAATATTACTGTTTTCATTGTGTTTCTGATCAAATAAATGCAGTCTTGGTGAACATAAGAGACTTCTTCAAAAATATTATAATTAGTGCTGTCAAACGATTAACCGCGATTAATCGCATCCAAAATAAAAGTTTTTTGTTTACATAATATATGTGTGTGTAGTACTGTGTATATTTATTATGTACATATAAATACACACAAGCATGTATATATTTAAGAAAAATATGTTACGTTTATATAATAAATATATTTATATATGATATAAATTATATGAATATAAATATATACATGTAAATATTTTCAAAATATATGCTGTATGTGTGTGTATTTATATATACATAATAAATATACACAATACATACACACATATATTATGTAAACAAAAACTTTTATTTTAGATGCGATTAATCGTTTGACAGCACTAATTATAATAAAGCCTAATCAACCCCAAATATTTGAACGGTACTATATATATATATATATCTCACACAAATCATATGGACTACTTTAAAGCACTTTTAATGGTGTTTTTACCCATTTCTGGAGCTTGAAAAAACCCAGTCCCCATCCATTTTTACTGTATGAAAAAGAGCTAAATAACTGCATTTCTGTTAAAATAGAAAGTAATGCTCCTTTGAAAGTCAACAACATACATCTACCGTGTTCTAGCAGCCTCATATGAACTCTTTCAACAGTAAAGTATGTACTTCTGAATTCCAGGGCCAGATCTCTAAAAGCCCATGCCAAACTCCAAATGATGGTTTCATGGTCATAACAAACCATTTATTAAATGGCACGCCACCCAAGTCTACAACCTTCCCGCCATGTAGGCTCTAGGCTGAGCCCGCTAGATCTGGTTTCTCCTCTGGTTTATGAAAAACCCATGCCGATCAAAAGTTATGAGCTACATTTACCATACTATTCTGCTGTTGTATGTTGTTTTAAGGCTCTCTGAAAAGATTCACACACCTCAAATGTCAATAACAATGTACCTTGTGCAGAAACTTTAAACTGAACCTGTTCTGGCCATCAATGGAGTAAGAAGTTACATCTACTAGGTGCTTCAATCTGAAATAGTTTCTCAAATAGTTTCATCAGACAATGATGAGATAGTCCTTCATAAGATGTGATGTGAAAACTGGTTTGGTGATCACTAGATTGGTATTTGCACCGCATTGCTCATAAGCACTTTATGTCTTGTCCATATAGTGAAAAACCTAAATGAAGCGGACCAGAAGCAATGGATCGAGAAAGCCAGTAACAGAATCTTCCTGGGAAACAGCAACATCTTTTATTCTGCCCTCTGAAATAAAGCCAATGTTAGCCACAGACCCCCATAACCCACTCACATTACACTGGCATAAACACACCCTACAATTCAAACACAGCCGTAACATGAACACCACACGAATATCACTCAGAAATCTCAGTTAACATTCAGGACTTAACCACAAATATAAGAAAAATATCAACATGCACTGTGCGCTTACAGGCCCCTAAAATGATTGAGGTCATGCCAGTTACAAAGCAATCGGCCAATCTGAATTTGAACATTCTTTACGGTCTAAAAAAAAAAAAAAAGTAAAAAACCACACAGCATTAATTCAAGGGTGAGGTCACCAAATACAAATAGATGAGTAAATTGCATGCAAATCACATTCAAAAGACAATAACGCAATAACACCATTAAAATGCTACAAAACCAGTCTAATTGTGAGAACAGGTGATGGAATAATGAAAACAGCAATGGAAAAACATGCAATCAGATGTCATAAATCATCTTGTGGTGCAGATGTATAAAAACCCCCTACTGCTACGTGCTCTGATGCCTACAGCACAAGTAACTTCTATCCTGTATGTTGTGAGGGCGTTATGATATGATCCTGGACAATGACTCCTCCTCATAGTGAGTATGCACAACAAATGCCAAAGGATTGGTGGGAATACTAACCAAGTTTTGGAAAGCTACTTTAAACTGCAGTATACCAAGCTACAATGAACTGATGATTTAAAGTACTAAAACTAGTCAAGCTACCATTTATAAAATAAATAAATAGTTAGTGACATTTCAAGCGCCTAACAAAAATAGTTTTAACTTCATTGAAACTAAGGAGACAATTTAATTATTGGTGTAATAAATGGCAACACTTTGAAAGTTCAATTTGTTAACATTAGCACATGCATTAGAAATCCTTAACAAATTAATGAACATGAATTAACAATGAACAACAGTATATTACTGTATTAATATAGGTTTAATGCATAAATAACATTATTTTAACATCAATTTCTATTAATTGCTGTATTGATATTTAATATATTAAAATGAATTTATTAAATAATAAAATGTGAATATTTATATACTATTGTTTATTGTTATGTTAGTTTACAATACTTTACACAATACATTATAATTATTTATAAATTAACGTATTAATGTATATGCAGAAATTAACATTAACCTATACTTAATTTGAAGTAAAAATTATTTTCACTCAGAAACTGCTAATAAATTTCACAAACAATTACAAAGAAATGGCGAGTAACACTGAATTAAATGTGAAATCTTGAAGTAGAAAAACTGAGATGTGTGGTTTCTGTTTCTGTACTGTTATGTTAGGTATCGAATGTGTTCTGATTGGCTGCTTGTGTCACACTGTATTAGGTATTATAATAGATACATCTGCATTTCATTGTCAGTGACACCACCGCAAAAAAAAAGGAAAATCTGGCACACACCACCATCGGCCTGAAATTCTGCGTATGCCATTTCACAAGAGGCATCAAGGCCTGCAACACACTGACATAATGCCTAATGCAACACATTGGACACTGAGTGCCTATTATCAATAATTTAAAAAAAAACTGAAATACAGATATGCCAATCTTGTGCACATGAACCACTTCTCATCTGCTGTAAAGTCTCAACTTGTCTAAGTCCTGAGGGAGATACATGTCGCCTAGCAAAGCCCAAAATCTCTCTGATTAGACTTTGAAAGTACGTATTACGCTTTGATGAGAAACAACCATTCAAAAACCAGTCTCTCCAAATTAAAGAGTGAACCTGTGGTGAAAGACACATGAGAAGCCCTGAGGTTGGGTGGTTTCCAGGCCGTCTGAACATGGCTGATGCAGGAGTCTTGTGCAGACCTAGTGGGAGAGCAACTCAGCTGACCTTTCCTCAGGAAACCTGCATTAAACTTGCTTTGATCAAAGCTGAAAACCTGGCGTGCAGAACATGAAACAGAGCAAGGTCTATAAAAGCCACTGATAAAAAACAGATGCATGTTAACAAGAGAACTAATTGCTACTGTTTTTAAAACAAGGGGTGAAGTGATACTGGCACAGTTCATTACTACGTGCTGGAAGGCTAAAGTCAATTTTTATTAAAAATAGAGCTTTTTTCTTTCGAAAAGAAACGGCTATATCACTAGACTGTATGCAACAGAAGAGCGTGTTTGAAATGCTTCCATTGAGAATATTGTCATCAAATTTAATGAGCTCACTTTTAAAGTTTGCTATTTCCTCTGACAACCAAATAGTCATTGGCAGAGCACTCGAAACACTCCATGCAAGTACACAAGCCCAAAATCTCATTTAACACGTTGTTGCATTACAAAATGAGAACATTGAGAATGTAACACATATTTGTGTTTTATGAATAGAGTTGCTGCAAGGGCGCGCTAGCGCAAACTGTCTTCCATGGTCACTCTTCTCTTTAAGGTTAAGTAGTGTCACGACAGAGCAACAGTTTGAAGAGCAAGTCAGTTCAACTGATGGTATGTTTATCAGGGTTGTGCACCATTTAGAACTGAATTAGGAATGGCCTTAAAATTAAAATTAAATTCCTGAATTAACTGCAGTTTTATTTGAGATAGCAAACAGGATGGAGAACTGCAAATAAAATAATTTGAAATGTATATAACTTATGACAAACTTTGAATGTTAGATTAAGATCTGAAGGTTTATAGGCCTTATGGGCAGTATGACCGATATAATGATAGATAGACAATGATAGACAAACTATAGACAGATAATAAGAGAGACAGACAAGCAGATGGATAGATGGACAGATAGATAGAATGATAGACAGAATGATAAATAACACAGATAGACAAAACAACAAGACAGACAGATAAAACGATAGACAGAACAAAAGACAGACAGAAAGATAAAAATACACAGACAGACTTATAAACAATAAATAAGACAGACAGAACAATAGATGGAACAACGACAGACAGACATAATGAAAGACAGGTACGACAGATACATAGACAAAACAATAAGACAAATAGACAGCTACAGAGATGGACAGATAGATAAAATGACAGAACTATAGAAAGTAAGATAAAATGACAGATAAGTTTATTTATTCACTTTTAACACCATGCCAGCATCAAGGCTATTTTCATAGTGATCTCTGAATAAATTATACAAGGTAAAATGACAGATGAGAGATTTATAAATGATAGACATAAAAGACAGATAGTTAAACACATAAATGATAGGACACTGACAGACAGACAGGATAGATAGACAGACAGACAGATAAGACTTATTAACGATAGACAGAAAAGACAGACAGAAAAACGTATAAATGATAGGACAGACAGACAAATAAATATATAGATATTCCTCACTGTCCAATCAGAATTAACAGGTCAGGAGTTACTCACAACAAAACAAAACAACACCTTACTTCTGAGTTCAACACCCATTGCGTAAGTGTTCATCTTTCACGTTCATCTTTCCAGGGACACTGCCAGAAGCACAGTTCAAAGACAATTATAATGTCTGTGCGGCTAATAGACATCTTGGCATATCCAAATGTGTGCATATCCACATCTTGTGCTGTAAATAATATTTCACATGTGCTAAATGCCTCATAAGCAAAAATAGAAACCGTTATCCCTGCAGGCTTCTTCACAATAGCAGGTTATTTGCCTTTCAGTGTGTCAGAGGGTAAAGGTCAGTAAACTTGGGGACGAACTGAATCGGTTTACTTGAGGACTAGCAGCAGCTACAAGAACTTCTTCACACACAACGAGATGCCACAAAAAAAGAAAGTTCAAGCACATATTTACCCCGCAAGCTGCTGTCTGGCATAGTCGGCATTCAAAAATATGCTTGCATCTGCAGTGCAGACATTAGACATTAACAGGAAGGTGTTGAAGTCTGAAGGTGTTCACTGATAACAGTACTTGGAGCAGATGCTCAAACCACAGAACTCCAGCTTCCTTTGAAGGGCCTAAAACCACATGGAAGCAAGCAAACAAAGTCTACAGCTTCGAGGTCCCACCCTGACGCTTCCTGTCCACGGAAAAGCTTCCCAAACCTGCCACTGCAAATACAGGAAATTGGAAACCCAGCTTAGGCAAGACGAGTGCTTTGCAACAGAGGTAGAATTGAACTTCAGTCTTCACCCCCTTTAGTCTCAAAACACTTGTGGTGTACTCTCTGTGGACTCGTATGCCAAACACACAGCTTCCTGTTAAAGGTTTACGGTTGTGGATGTGATTGGTGAATGAAGCCTTCAGGGAGCTGCACGTGTAGGCATAAACGCTCTAGAGTAATTTGTTAACAGCCCCAGGGAGTCAAGGCAGTGCCTGACCTCTGAACGAGACGGTGGAGTCCACGGTGCACTAGGAAAACAGAAAATACATCTATTCACTGAAACTTGACCCGCCACCATCATTTCCTGCCCCGATTAATCACCCACAACAAACACAACAGTCAGGAAAAAAGCAGCCAGGACAGTAGTTTGCTCCTGAACGTAGCCAGTCCTTACCGTCACGTCTAGACGGCTGGAAGACAGATGGACCGCTGAGGCTGTCGGCTAATGGTGAGTGCAAAATATCATGACTAACACAAGAGGCTTTCAATAATGAGCTGCTTTCAGCCGACGGTCTTCATCACGTCTGAGTGGCCTCCATTCCGGCTCTAATGATCTGCAGACTCTTGGGCTGCTTGCTTCAGTTAAGAAAGACCAAACAAAGAGGTCTGTCTTCCTTGACGCTCCTCTGGCGGTGCGTTTCGAAAGCAGCATCGTTTTTTTTGGACACAAAGGAAACGTGTATCCTATGAATCTTTTATTGTAAAGGGACAGAATTATGTCCAAGACATGAGTCACAACTTAATTTAAGGGTTCGGTTGTACGTGCAAGCTTGACATCCTTTGCTTCAAACATAAGAATGTCCCCAAGTTTTACTAACTAACAACTTGGGATTGTCCTCTCATATACTAAAATCGTGCAGCCCTTGCAGAATGGCATAAATAGAAGATAGTCTTCCAACGGGTATCAATTCCCTTCCGCTCTCTCTGGACTTGCAGAGTCAAGGTACGAAATGTCACAAACGTGATCATTTTGACGAACGCAAGGTGACAGCTTGAAGCAACTCTATTTAGACAATTGTAGGTGCTTGTAAGGTTTCATTTTGCCTGAGGCCTGAAGTGAACTAGTTCTTGAGTATGGGCTGCACCCACAACTGTCAAAAGATCCCATCCTGAGCCACTAGAAAGAAGTGTTTTCATGGTCATGTTTTCTTTTGAACCTGCGAACCAAAACAAAGTCTTTGGTACACCGCAAAAGTGGGTTTCTCTTCGTTTCAATTCAGATTAATAAAAGGTTAGGAGACGTAACGTTGCAGAAACTCCATGCTGGGCTGACATTCTGTTCTCCACTCTCCGAGTCCTCAGGAAATCCAGGCTCGCGTATGGGAGTCACATCCTTCAATTGTTGTCGTACATGAGATCAAGAAGCGCACAGAGAAGGAAGTCAGTGAGCTATTGTGCGCCAAGTACACAAACAAACAAAAATTAGTTTTGGTTAGAAAATATAGGTTTGGCAATAAAACAGAAGATCGATCCTGAAGGCTTTGATTCTTGTGGCATTTCGGGGCTGAAGAACAACGAATCCAGAAATGTGGGAAAATGTCGGGTAGGCACTCATCAATGTGAAGTACGGAGGTCAGGATTTCCCTTGTTCTTCCCCCAGAAACTCAACACCATCCCAAAAGAGTTGTTATCGCACAAACATCTGCAGCCTGAGCAAATCAAGCCCTGTGACGGTAGCACAGCCATCCAGCTGGACTGACCCCGCCAGACTGTTTGCAACAAGTGATGATGAGTCACTAGCACTGCGAAATATGATGGAGAACTCAATGTTCAGTGCTTGTAAACATCATCCCTGTGACCCTGATTGCAAGATACCACAGTGTGCACAACCCATCACATCTAAGGTTGAAAATGTAGAAACATACAGTACAAATTTATCTCAAAACTAGCACAGAATGAAATGGAGATATGTACCTTGCTTTATCTGTACAGTCACTCTTATGTGTGTTTTTGTACGTAAACTGATATGGTTTTAAATGTGTGGCCAGATCCAGTAGAGAAAATTTACCATCTGTACAATGTGTACGTGCATGTTTGTGCACTCTGGTCGCATGACACTGTTTACATTGGCAAAACCTTGCTTTCTCACTCTTGATATCAGTCACTGGAATTAATGTGTGCAAGTCCGGAATTTATATAGAGTAAAAGTACCATGATTAGGGCATAAAAACTATTTGAGTTCCTGATTCAAGTTATCAGCTGATCTCAATTTTGCAATAATCTTGATACCACTAACTGGTAAGCTGATATGAAAGAACAACGAACAGTACTTTACAGAATTGACTAATCTTGATTAATGTTAATTTTTACTTGTGCTAAAATATTTCTATTGTATAAATTACCATTAGTTGAATGAAATTGAATTAACGACAAACAATAGCGAATTTATGAATGAAAGTTAACCAGTGTTAATGAACACTGGGCCTTATGTAGTTTATGATAAACAATGCATTAAATTTACTGTAAAGTGCATTCCCGATGGCAAACAAACTAAAACCACCGTGCTGACTATTTAGCACACCATTAATCTCTCAGCGTTTACTTGCTCACTCTCCCACATTAAAAAGACACACACTCCATGTCAAGTGGTTTCTTACCGGCTCCTTCCTCCCGACCACAGAGAACCACATGGTGCTGCGCTCCGGAGTCGAGAATGAACTGAGGAATCAACTAATAGCAGTCCAGGAAAACTTATTCAACTCTTTCAAAAGCAGGCAGGTCTACTGAGGAGCGACTCCCGGGCTACATGCTAAACACAATATGCAAATATCTGAAGCCAGAGTAGGAAATACCACATCCAGACTGTTATGTAAGAGAAACTCCCACGACTCACTAACAGTTAAGTGAAGTTTTAGCGGTGCTCCCAGCTGTGTCCCAGCTCAACACCGGGACAAACCGCCTCTCCTCTTTAGATCCTCCCCTTTGTCCCAGAGCATGCCTTACACCCCTTTCTTTACTCCTCCTTTCCTTCTCCTCCCATTTTTCACTCCTTCCCTCCCTTCTTTTCCTCCGTTCTACCTCTACCAAACTTTATGCTTCCTCGGAGACACTCACAGATGAAAATAGAAGCACTAAAGGGGAGGTTTTGCTATGAAAATAAACAGTTCCTGTCCCCTTCTCCTCCCACTACACCTCCCTTGCTTGCCTCTTCTCTGTCCCTAAACCTGAAACACATCTGGTGGGAAAAACGCTCTTCAGTCCACCAAAAGTGGTGAAACACAGGCTACTGAACTGCAACTGTCTGTTCCCACTAAAAAAAAATCCCAATTTGAAAAAGAAAGAAATATTTACTTGCACAGTAAAATTGTAAACTGGTCCATGTTGGATCTGAAAGCACTTTCTAACAGCATATTAGTCATACTAGTAAGTTTAGAGTATAAACAAAACCTTAATTTGCAATGTTGACATCGAAACTAACAAAACGAATCAAAACTTTTTATGCTTGACAAGCCCAACTGGTGGAATCATGCAAAACATATAATATTTTAGCTTATTAACTGTGCTGTAAACTCCAACATAAAAGACTGCATTTTGTAAAAGGGGTGACGACACAGAAGACATTTCCTACTGCGGAAAGCAGCAGACTAGAACAGTGCTCAGTCCGACAAGGAAACAGAAAGATTTGCTAATGACTCTGTTTTGTATTTGAATGTTTGACAAGCACACAGACCAGCTTGTGACTGAATCAAACAAAAGCATGTCCTCTTGAAAGGACATCCCTGTTATGATCTGAGCCTAGGAAACCATGCCACACCTTTACTTCCCACTCAGAATATAGCACCCACCAACATCAGAAACCAAAAACCAATCCTCAAAAAGTTTAAATTGTTCTCATTAACTGTGTCAAACTAATCAGATCTAGTTCTATGCCAAAACCAGATGCCCTCCTCAAGGATTTAGGGTTTCATTCACTTACTCTCTAGATCAATTTTTATCACTGCTACAGCGGTCAGATCCATGCAAGATGATCACAGACTTTGAAAGTGGAGTAATATTACACAATAAACATCACTAAAAAGAAATAAAATAATCAGTTCTTACCTTGGCCGCCACAATACTGAGGCCCATCCCATTGTGTTTCTTCAAAGTCACTGTCGCAATTTCCGGTTCCTTCCGCATTGGCTGTAGAGAGAGCAGACAGGTGATTTAACTTGGGGGGAAAAAGTCACTATTGTAACTTCAGCTTTAGGTCCACGCTGCGTCTGGTGGCTGTTCCTAGAGCAAACTGAGCTAAGAGGAGGAGAAGGAGGAGAGAAAATTAGGGAGGTTCTGCTACTGCTGGTTCTCAGAGCACAGCCGACCGCAGAGCGAAACGGCGGGCGCTGGAGACGAGTCAAGAATGAAAGCCACATGCGTCGGCTCCAGAGTGCATCAGGCCTCAGTGGGCTCGCTTACGCACAGGCAGGGCCTGGGAGAAAGAGACCAGCTTTTCGTGCCATGGCCTCTCCTTTAGCGAGCCAGAGTGCGTAAATGGTGCACATGGCATGCATTCATTGTACAGGGAACTTTAGCTATGCTGCCAGTCCGCATTGTTGAGTACAGCTTGGTGGGTGAGAGCAGAGCTGGTTTAAAGCACAGTGGAGCTTTATGAACACTGATGGGTAATGCAAGGAAACTCTTTGGGTTCCTTTGGTAAGGTTTACGAAAGCAACAGGGCAAGCTTTTTTAGCTTTGTTAAAGCATGTTTCCTTCGAAAAGGATTTTCTGGCATAGCTATCTTAATGAACGCATAGACTACTAGAATCACAACTACAACATTCACCAAAAACAGTGTCTAAATACCCATTTTGCTATTGGTCAACATTTTTTCTGGCCTAGATGATGTCTGTCAAAAAGGAAAGATGCTTCAAGTGATCACTTGATTATAAACATTTTTTTTTTATCTTTAAAATAATGTGTGGGAATGCACAGTACATCCAGAAACTGCAAACAAGGTCGATTTTGATTTCATGCCAAAATCTCATGTGTACAATATGTGAGTTTACGGTAAGCATTGGTCCTGGGATGGCTGTAAGAAAGGGATGTGGGAGTGGGTGGGTTGGTTTGGCACACGATCAAGCTGCGTTCATCAGATTTCTGTGGTATTTAAATGTGTTCTGAGCTCCAGCTCTGTCTGCTGTAGGGCGGACAGACATTATGTAATTTTTTTTTAAAAAGATTATGATATTACGTAAAAAAAAATCCCTTATGTAAAAATATGAGACAGTAAAAACAGACTAATTACAGGGGAGGAGGAGCATTTAAGGGCTTTGTGTGTTCAGGGTAAGGAAAAAGATATAATTTACAGCCAGTGCTTGGGCACTATGGTCAAATATTGCCCTCTGTGGTGTAACTAGTGTTGGTTGGAATATAAGAGAATGTTAACTTGACAGAACACACTATCAACTGACATTAAATATTCCCTGGTGCCGTCTTGCAAATATCTGTTTAGTATTTGGGTTTTATATATAAAATTCAAATTCAAATGCAAAATTCTGTTTTCTGATGCCCTCAAAGACAAATCCATCTACAAATCTATCCATCTATCTATCTATCTATCTATCATCTATCTATCTATCTGGCATAAAAACTTCTTCAAAGTCACTGTCGCAATTTCCGGTTCCTTCCGCATTGGCTGTAGAGAGAGCAGACAGGTGATTTAACTTGGGGGGAAAAAGTCACTATTGTAACTTCAGCTTTAGGTCCACGCTGCGTCTGGTGGCTGTTCCTAGAGCAAACTGAGCTAAGAGGAGGAGAAGGAGGAGAGAAAATTAGGGAGGTTCTGCTACTGCTGGTTCTCAGAGCACAGCCGACCGCAGAGCGAAACGGCGGGCGCTGGAGACGAGTCAAGAATGAAAGCCACATGCGTCGGCTCCAGAGTGCATCAGGCCTCAGTGGGCTCGCTTACGCACAGGCAGGGCCTGGGAGAAAGAGACCAGCTTTTCGTGCCATGGCCTCTCCTTTAGCGAGCCAGAGTGCGTAAATGGTGCACATGGCATGCATTCATTGTACAGGGAACTTTAGCTATGCTGCCAGTCCGCATTGTTGAGTACAGCTTGGTGGGTGAGAGCAGAGCTGGTTTAAAGCACAGTGGAGCTTTATGAACACTGATGGGTAATGCAAGGAAACTCTTTGGGTTCCTTTGGTAAGGTTTACGAAAGCAACAGGGCAAGCTTTTTTAGCTTTGTTAAAGCATGTTTCCTTCGAAAAGGATTTTCTGGCATAGCTATCTTAATGAACGCATAGACTACTAGAATCACAACTACAACATTCACCAAAAACAGTGTCTAAATACCCATTTTGCTATTGGTCAACATTTTTTCTGGCCTAGATGATGTCTGTCAAAAAGGAAAGATGCTTCAAGTGATCACTTGATTATAAACATTTTTTTTTTATCTTTAAAATAATGTGTGGGAATGCACAGTACATCCAGAAACTGCAAACAAGGTCGATTTTGATTTCATGCCAAAATCTCATGTGTACAATATGTGAGTTTACGGTAAGCATTGGTCCTGGGATGGCTGTAAGAAAGGGATGTGGGAGTGGGTGGGTTGGTTTGGCACACGATCAAGCTGCGTTCATCAGATTTCTGTGGTATTTAAATGTGTTCTGAGCTCCAGCTCTGTCTGCTGTAGGGCGGACAGACATTATGTAATTTTTTTTTAAAAAGATTATGATATTACGTAAAAAAAAATCCCTTATGTAAAAATATGAGACAGTAAAAACAGACTAATTACAGGGGAGGAGGAGCATTTAAGGGCTTTGTGTGTTCAGGGTAAGGAAAAAGATATAATTTACAGCCAGTGCTTGGGCACTATGGTCAAATATTGCCCTCTGTGGTGTAACTAGTGTTGGTTGGAATATAAGAGAATGTTAACTTGACAGAACACACTATCAACTGACATTAAATATTCCCTGGTGCCGTCTTGCAAATATCTGTTTAGTATTTGGGTTTTATATATAAAATTCAAATTCAAATGCAAAATTCTGTTTTCTGATGCCCTCAAAGACAAATCCATCTACAAATCTATCCATCTATCTATCTATCTATCTATCATCTATCTATCTATCTGGCATAAAAACTTACCAGTTCCGACGTGTCAGCTGAGAAGTGACTGTCGCAATCAGCTCCTTCAAAATAGATGGTCCAAGTTCCTGGAGAGCGTGGATGAGGTGTCAATCGACAAAAACCTGGAGGACAACGAGCAGATCAGAACACATCCACTAAACGTTAAAACTTTAAATCCACTGGTCTCTCACTGTCTTTGTCACACACCTGTAAAAACACACTCTCACTCTCTTGCAAAAACAAATAGACTGCTGAACACAACCTTAACAAACCACATTCCACTAGCATCACGTCAGCCTTAAACAAACAAAGACAACAACCTCTGATTCACCATCCACCTGATACTTATTGTGCACACCGCAACTGACATCAAATGCTCTGAAACTTATTCAGAATGGCAGCACTCTGTTTATCATCCATACCTCTCTGGCAAAGCGGCTCTAGGAACTCTTGGAATCCGTTAGGAATGTTCCGCACCACGTCACATGAGTAGCCATCCTCGGGCAGTAGGAAAGGCAGCTGGAGGTCAGGGTCCTCTTCAAGCTGTACTTCCCGCCCATCGCTTCGGGCCAGTTCGTCCGCCGTGTTCTCGGCCACAGCCACCACGTGATCAATCAGCTCCTGTGAGCATGAAGGGGACAATGATCATAATGTTACATAAGAACTCTAGTAAAACTTGACATGCTGCTGCTCTTCTCCTCAATCTCTGATTTGCTTTGAAGAGTGAGTTTTGGAAAGATGGGGTGCATCTAATTTAGTCTGGGAGATGTTCCAGAACAGCTAACATCAGTTACAGCACCTTTTACAGTAATGAGTTTAATATTTCACATCAAACAAGAAGGTCACATTATGAGAAACCCTGAGGTTAGAGGAAATAAGCAGAGCTACTGTGAAAGTGCAGAACACCTGGTTCGGTTTATCTCAAAAATGACATGTCATCAGACCAGGACTACACAGCCAAAATGAGACAGTTCACTCACAGGAGGAATGTAGGGTTCATCAGGAGCGCAGTGGTAGTTGCTCAGCAGAGCGTTGAGCTGCAGAGAGTTGAGCTTGAAGCAGGTGTTGTTGATGTTCTGCACATCTTGCATGGAGTATTTGTCCATGGTGAGGAGGGTCGTTGCCTAGAGAGACAAGGGGACAGTTACTGGTTTATAGTCCATCTAACTAGGACTGTGAGTTTTAAAACTTTTAGGCCAAGTGCCACCTTCGTTTAAACTAAAACATCCTAGAAGTACTATGTAGACACTACCAATATTCTCTCCCAGAAAGAATATAGTCTATGTATTAGCATGTTATACAGACAAATCTATATTAAAATGGTATATATTACAAATAAGAAAAAGTAAATAAAAAATATTATATTTAATTTTAATAAACATACTATTTACCACTAGTAGTTCTACTACTACTACTACTAATAAAGTCTTTTAGTATTGTATATGTTCACCACAGGTTTCTACAATAATACAGTTATATGTATATAGTTTGTTTGCACTAAATTTGCTGTTGGGAAAAATAAAAACTCCTCAATTTGTCACTTGACAGCAAAGTCAAATATCAAAAATCATTTTTTTTTTTTTTTTTTAGAGTTCTTCGGTGTTATGTTCTACAGCTTCAGTTTCGGAACTTTCATGCTTAGTAACACATACAGCTGTGCTCTCACCACAGTGCAACAGTGAAAAGATACCCCTCTCAAACAGTATTGCGTTCCGAACGTTGTTTAAACGACATACACCGGTATTGTGGTATTTTAAAAATTCATATCGTAAGAAAAATAAACATGGTATTTGGTATAAACCGGTATACCGCCCAGCACTACTAAATTGCTAAAAGGTGTCTGTAAGGGATTGGTTAGAGTGCAGTAAACATAATTAGTTTAGCCTATAGCTTAACTTAAATAGCTTAACTATAAATGCAACTCTGTGAAAGATTGGTGTATATATCTGCATGCGGTACCTGGACTATGCGACTGAGGTGGCAGTCTGCGGCCAGCTCCAAACCCTGTTTCTCAGCCCACGCCTCGATGTGGCTGAGCTGCTGTCGCAGGATGGCGCCCCAGTAGTGCGAGCACAGGCCTGAGTCAGCCTCCGTCACCAGCTTGTTAAAGAGCCACATGTTGATGAAGTGGAAGAGCTGCGAAAAAAGCTGAATGGTGAGGGCCGCATTGACACGGCACCGCCGCAGAAGAGACATGGCGCCCGTTAGCGTGTGCAGAACGTCCTCTGTGGAAAAGAGGAAAGTCAGGGCCTTTAATGCAATATAAACAGAAACAATACCATCATACCTTTATTTACTTTACTTGCAATTATAATGGTGCAATGTTGAGAACTAGCCCTATTAGCTGGAACAGATATTTATACAAAAGGTTGAAAAACATTTAAAATACATGTTTTTTTATATTCTCCTTGAACGCATGTTTTTTTTTCTTTTTGTGGGTGGTCCCTGATGTGCATCACATTGTTCCTTGTCAAAGGGGTTAGGAAACACTCTTCTAGAGAACTAAAAGCGCTGCTATATTGCTTAAGATGTTTTGCATGGTTCTGGTTAATTTCAGCATATTTCTGCGTTGCTTAAGATGTTGATACTGCTCTAGTCAAGAGGGCATGTTTGTCCATTTGTCCAAGTCATTTAGTTGAAATAGACTTGTCTTGTTAAGACTACTTAAAATTCTACAATGCCCAAGACAACAAAGAAATTAAGATGTTGTAAGTTCCTGTAAAGGGTAGAACAGAACTTTGGGTAGAATATATCTGCTGTTTAGTTTCAAAACCACCTAACTAGGTGGTCCCATATAACTCTTTCAATTGTGATTCTAACTTTTGTCCTTTAACAAAATCCACTAATCTACTCATCTTTATACATGATAGATGAAAAACTGCATCTGTTGATGAATCTTGCACAGTTACTAAACTGAACTAAAGCAATACTGAACTGACTTGAGCTGAATAATGACACCATTGTCTTAGAGCAGCTTTACATGGCAGAATTTGTTTATTCCTTTATCAGTTTATAACCTAAAGCTGCTCTTTATACTGTTTTATATAAAGCACTATATAAATAAAGGTGACTTGCATCTGAAAACATGGGACTGGGTCTCTGCTCACCTATCTTGGGCCTCTGTGGGTTCTGTTCATCGGGATCTTCCAGGAAAGCTGGCATGTAGTTATTCAGATCTGACTGCAAGCAGTGCACCAGGTATCTGCAGGAACACACATTATTTAGCGTCCATATATCCACCATCAAGGGCCTAAAGGAACTTCCTGAAGAATCCCACAGTAAATCTGAGACCTGGCCGCTTCACTAACCGCACGACCCGCACAAAAGCGCAGTTGTTTCAGCTGGTCATTCGAGTGCTTAAAGGAAACGGAGGCGCTCTGACGTCCGACCACATTGTTTGTGCTGAAAACCGGCCCCAGGACCATAACTCTCTCTCATACACTCAAACTACAGCTCAGCCAATACAAGCCAGACCCAGAACATTCCTTACATTCAGCACATCCTACCGCCTGATAATGGTTACAGAAACACAGTATGAACTTATTTTACAAATCACTTTTGTAATTGACCAATTACAATTAAATTATGTAATGATCAATTACAATTAAATGGATTGTTTTCACATGATTAAATAGCCCTGAAATTTAGCTAGAATGTCATATTTAAAGGTCAAATTAGCATTTTATTTACAATATTTAATTTAAATACATATTTATTTTATAACATTTTATATAACAAACATGTTTTTTTGTTTTTAATTGAACATTTTATTTACTCTATATACACTACTTGGTTAATATATTACACATACATACATACATACGTACATACGTACATGCATACATACATGCATAGACTTGAGACTTGCTTGACAAATATTCATAAAAGACTTGACTTTGACTTGATATTCATGACTTGAGACTTGACTCGGAGTTGAGTTAAATGACTCGAAATAACTTGTCTTTCATTCAATAAATATCCGTTTGTTTTTGAACGCACCGCAACCTAACCAAGTGACGCAGCAGGCAAGCAGAGCGTGCGCAGTGTTGCCAACTTAGCGACTTTGTCTATAGATTTAGCGACTTTTTTCCCCAAAAAAAGCGCCTAGCGACTTCTTGGACAAACCTTATTTAGTTTCTGAGACTCGCCGGTACTGCCGCACGAGTGCGAGGTCTTGCTTTCCCAGCGCGCACATCTCTCTCTCTGCGTCTGCTCTGTTCAGTGAGCGGCTGAGAGTAGCAGTGCTTTAGGTTAAACAAGATATTCTGTTACTTCTAACTCTATTTTACATGCAAATATAGCTGAAATCACAGCACAGCCATTGTCTTTATCTTATGTGTATTTGATTTCATTAGACGACGTCGTGATTATGAATCAGGATTTTTGTGCAGATTAACATCTAACGGAGAGCTGGTAGTCTTAATGGGCCGCATTTCAGTCTCTATTTCATATTCATCCCGTTGTCTTACAACAGAAACAGAAAAATATACCAGTGAAAACAGTTTTATTGATAATTTGGCTGCACTAAAATACAGTTTGTGAGCACTATCAAATGTATTTTTTTGCAAGTGGAATGCATTGTAAATGGTTATTCACTGTTTATGAGGAAATGTCAGCTTTTTTTGGCAGTAGCACTTAGTATATGCATGTGTACAGTACAGTGTCTAATAATTGGTCTTCAGTGTTAGACTTTGAGTGAAAAGCCTATGGATAGTTCATGGGGATGCATAAAAGAAAAAAATCATACAGTTGCGAACCCAACCATGCATACACAAACAAACAAACAAAAAAAACTCAAACTTGCAAGCACAACCATGCACACTCATACACATGCACACACATTCACTCACAAATATTAATAAATCACACTCACTCAAATAACCTCTCTCTCTCTCTCTCTCTCTCACACACACACACACACACAGATTAATAATGTACATTATAAACAGGTGCAAGGGTTGTGTGATTCAATTATTAATATTTTTTCTTGTTGTTGTTATTCTTTTGTTAAAAAGGAAGGATCTAACTTAAGGATGTGTTCATGTCCCATAAAGGTGATGCATGTTTGAAGAATGCCATTTGGTGGCACAGAAACCATTTTACTTGAATTGTTTTATTGAGAATTTGGCTGCATTAAAATACAGTTTGTGAGCACAATCAAATTTTTTTTTTTGCAAGTGGAATACATTGTAAATGGTTATTCACTGTTTATAATGAAATGTCAGCTTTTTTTGGCAGTAGCACTTAGTATATGCATGTGTACAGTACAGTGTCTAATAATTGGTCTTCAGTGTTAGACTTTGAGTGAAAAGCCTATGGATAGTTCATGGGGATGCATAAAAGAAAAAAATCATACAGTTGCGAACCCAACCATGCATACCCAAACAAACAAAACAAAAACAAAAAACTCAAACTTGCAAGCACAACCATGCACACTCATACACGTACACACACATTCACTCACAAAAAAATTAATAAATCACACTCACTCAAATCACCTCTCTCTCTCTCTCTCTCACACACAC
>NW_015661881.1:52807-58480 GCF_001515625.1 Sinocyclocheilus rhinocerous | reverse complement strand
AACCATGCACACCATGCACACTCATACACATGCACACACATTCACTCACAAATATTAATAAATCACACTCACCTCTCTCTCCTCACACACACACACACACACACAGATTAATAATGTACATTATAAACAGGTGCAAGGTTTGTGTGATTCAATTATTAATATTTTTTCTTGTTGTTATTCTTTTGTTAAAAAGGAAGGATCTAACTTAAGGATGTGTTCATGTCCCATAAAGGTGATGCATGTTTGAAGAATGCCATTTGGTGGCACAGAAACCATTTTACTTGAATTGTTTAATACTTTTTCATGGTTTTCTTCAATGTTTGAGGCATATTGAAACAGCTATACCTAAATAATTTTCATGCTTTTATGTTGGACTAATTTCAGTTACATTTACATCTTAGGCTATGTAGTTTAATATTTATTTATTTATTTTAGATTTTTATTGTATTAACAACTCAGCTGTATGTGGACACTTTTTGAGTAGAAATGCATATTGCAATTTTTTTTTGTTGCAAATAAAACTCCCATAGTCCATAACTACTGTAGTTTTAAGTTATTTTAATATATAAATTCAGTTAAATCATCAAACATTTGTATGACTTGACAGTGACTTGCTTGACCCAAGCTATGACTTGACTTGAATTGCTTGACAAAAGCAGTGACTTGACTTGCTTGATTCTCACAAAAATTGACTTGGACTTGCTTGAGACTTGAAGGTTAAGACTTGAGACTTAGGGTGCTTTCACACTTGGTTCGCTTGTCTGGGCCGAACCAGAGTTCGAGTGCTCCCCCCTCCCCCCGCTGGACTGCGTTCATATTATTTTATTTGGGTCCGAACCGCGGTTCGTTTGCGTCATCAAGCCAGCAGCCGTTTACCCTGTTGCTTAGTAACGACGGCGTAGGAGAAGGCGGCAAATGCTTAACATTGCTCTCTGCACTTTTATATATTTACGTTTTTAAACCATTCATTTTGTTTACAAAGCTTCGGTACATAACGGCACTTATGTCTGTCTTACGAATGTACTGCAAATGCTCTAAAGAACGCTGAAGGCGAACAGAAATTAGATATACAGCTCTCTGTCTGCAGCGCGTCAGTCACGCTCATCAGGAAAGTGAGTGAAACACGCACACAAACACACATTTTTATCAAATAATACGTCATTAATAGCGGTTCACTTCTGCGATTTGGTACGATTGCGTTCACAACAGCAGTGAACCGTACCGGAGTTCACATGAACCGTACCCCAGACCACCCTTTTTAAGCGGACTCGGGTACGGTTCGCAGGTGCGCACCCGAGTTCGTAAGACAGTGTTCACATTATCCAAACGAACCGAACTCTGACGTCAATCGAACCTGGGTACGGACCAAAAGTGCTAGTGTGAAAGCAACCTTACTTGTGACTTGCACATGTGTGACTTACTCCCACCTCTGGTAAATATGCATGTGCATGCAAACACTCACTTAAAAGCCATCTGAACCAGGTGAGCGAGGACATCCTGTGCATCTAGCGTGATGCGACTCAGATCCTTGTCCTGTTTGATGAAGTTCAGCAGCTCTGAGGCGTTAGCCATCCAGAAGGCCAGAGCCCCTGCGATGTTCTTCTGTTTCTGTAATGCACAGAGATGGGCCGTTACACACAGCTAAAGCAAAACAATCCGACATACAAACGACAAAGAAAAGAGTTACAGCCATGAGAAGCACTGAGTAGCACTCCCGGGATAGACATGTGCCTCTGTCCAACCCTTCCAGCCTCCAACGACCAGTCACCGCGTCCAGACAGAGTAGAAATCATTCAAATGTTAGAGTTAGCTCAAGCTAGGCACGACTGACTGGGAAGCTGCGGTGACTGGTTGCTCTGGATCCCACATCCCTGCAACACAGAGTAGGGATACACACGGTCCGGAACTACCAGACCTCTGTGTATACCTGCACATGTCTATCCCACGTGACGACGACAGCAACCCCCCGCCCCGACCCTCCCGAATACGTCATACTGGCCACAGGACGCATCCATAAGAACAATGACGTTAACCACAGACATGAAGTCAAATGAAAAGGAAATTAAAAGTTTCCAAAGCAAAAGAACATGGGGTAGTCTCTCATCCACACTGAAGTGCAGTAAGCAGAGGTCAACAATGGAAGATGCCGCAATTAAAATGTTGCCGCAATCAGAGTTTGTTTTTTAGTATCACATGGTCCAGGTTGAGTCGTAATGAGGGGTTATGAACGACTGCGTCCAGCTGTAGGAGGAGGGATTACTTAGTTGGCTTGGGTTGTTTGCTTTCTGTTATGGGGGGATAAAAGAGGCATGGAAGACGGAGCCAAGCCGACAGATAGAACAGAGAGAGAGAGAGAGAAACAGGAAGAATGAGACGCCTCCCTAACAGTGCGAATTCCTACCTGATCACCTTCAGCAATCTCCTGTAGAGATAGTAGGTGTGGGGGAAGAGGGGGTGGGGGACAGACATCCGACAGGACAGAGAGAGAGACTGTCAACAACAGCCATGGCATGGACAGAATTCACAGGCATGTAAACACAGACATTCACACTCACACAGGACAGGTCACATTATCATCATCTCGCACTCACTGTCGTACGGGACGTCCGAGTCATCTAGAGCAATTTTACTCGATTTTATAATTAATGCTGCAGTGTAAAGATACAGCTGCTTTTCTGTGATGCCAAGGATGACATTTACAGGCCACTAGATAAATGCTCTTTTTTAACTTCAATAAGAAATATTTCTTAAACACCATATCAGCATATTAAAATGATTTCTGTAGGATCATGTGACACTGAAGACTGGAGCTTCATGATGCTGAATATTCAGCTTTGCATCACAATAATATATTACAATATTATAATATAAGCATTTCTGTTAAATTCTAATAATATTACTATTTGACTGTATTTTTGATCAAATAATGCAGTCTTGGTAAGCATAAGAGACTACTTTCAAAAATATTTTAAAATCTTTTGAACAATAGTGCAAATGTGCTAGTGAAATCATGAAAGGTAAAAAAAAAATAAATAACTTGTGTCTATAATAACTAGCCATAACAAGCAGCAAATGATGGTTATTTTTGTTTTAAGAGAAAACTATGATTTTAAAACTACTGATGTTAACAATCAGGATTTGACTAATGACAAACTTACTACTAAACTTTTTGATCTGAGTAGATAAAAAGATACTTCAAATAACAAAAAAATAAATAAATTCAAATTCCAAATATCCTAATGTCTTGCTACCAAGCCTTAAATTAATTCCCTCTCTTTCTGAGATTATGTTTCTTGTTTTCTAAGTTTAGGTCCTTAAACATGTGATGTGAGGCTTAAGATTTTGGATTTACCAAAAATTCAGAAAAAGAAAATCAACATTTAAATGGATTATGACACTAAAGCTGTTTTGACCTGTAGGCTAGGCCTACTCACGTAATTAACGTTACGCATTTAACGAACACTTACAAGCGCGCACTTTGGCAGAATTCAATTCAAATAGTCATCAGCAGCCATTAGTTTGGTAAAATTGAGCATCAGAATGGATACATTTGTTATTAAGGGAGAAAAACTAAATGTGGAAAACGCCAGCGAAGGAACACATACAAACAAGAATAGTCGCAGTATCAGCAGTGAAGGTAGGGGAGTGCTGGATTTTCGGTTTGCCCTGGGTGGGCCACTCAAAACCCGCAGGCGCTGACCAAATAAGATAAATAAACAGAGAGCATGTGGACCTCATTTCTGAACTGTAAAGAGGCGTTTACATAGTTATTTGTGGTGAGCAAATGATAGAAGTGAAGATTGGCGATCCAATGAGGCCGTATGCAGTGACTTGACAGTCGAGAAAAAAAAGTTTAACTTCATGCAAACGACTCTTCGTTCATGTTACTGTGAGTGATTTCACTGTTCTGTAGAATTTGTGTCTGCCCATAATTTGTAATCATTATCAGTGAGTGTGATTCATGATTCACTGAGTTTGATTCATGCACTGATAATCAGTCTCGTTCATGATATTTACAAGAAAGGTTTGAAAAGGTTTTTTTTTTTTAAGGAACTGAATACTTTTATTCAGCGAGGGTGCATTAAATCGATCAAAATTGACAGTAAAGACATTTGTAATGTTACAAAAGATTTTGAACTTTCTATTCATCAAAGAATCTTGAAAAAATGTATCAAATGGCTTAAACACAAATGCTTTCAACATTGATAATAATAACTTTTGAATTATATTAATATTTCACAGTAAGATTGTTTTATTGTATTTTTGATCAAATAAATGCAGCCTTGGTGAGAATAAGAAACTTCTTATACATATTAAAATCTTTCCGACCCCAAACCTTTAAACATTAATGTAAATACAAACACTTCTTTCAGAAGCAACAAGAAAATCTTGTATCGCGAGAGAAAAAAGTCGTTCTAATTTTACATATCAATATGGCAACTTGGTGACAATCAGAAGCTGTTGAACCAAGCGCTGCTGGGAAAATATTAGGGCTGCAACTAACGATTATTTTGATAATCGATTAGTTGGTCGATTATTTTTTCGATTAATCGGATTAAAAACAAACAATTTTCTTTTTTTATTTTATTGGCAAACGCGCTGGTGCTCATTCAGTAAAGATTAAAATTTAACACAGACTGTCAGGACTGTCAGGACGGACCTTTATGCAAAAATGGAAATGCTTGCGTGATTTTGTGACATTTATACATAAGGATTACGTTAACTGAAAGTTTTTTTGCGCTGAGGACGCACACGCATCTGTTAAAGCGCCTGACAGGGCAAGCCATTACGCTAATGCATTAGCTTAAAGCTTAAAATAAAGAATTCTCATGTTTTGGGCAGCTTGGATCACGTAACTCTCCTGCAGCATCTCATTCTGTTTCCTCCACTATTTTAGATGCATTTTGTCCATAGAAATAAGTAATTCAGTGCTTTAATTTGACGCGACCGGCTGAAGTTGGACAAGTATATAAACTCCGTTGGACGTGCACTGTGGGCAGATCCGATTAATCGATAATGAGAATCGTTGTCGATGATTTTCATAATCGATTAGTTGTTGCAGCCCTAGAAAATATGGTGCATGAATCAGATAAAACAAGGTACAGAGACACACACACACACACACGTACAGTCATCCACATACAAACAAACACAGGGGAAACACTGAGTGCAGTAGTTTAAGCACTGTTTGCTGAGGCAATGACCTGAATCGATGAAAGCAGAGTGAAACAAGCTTTAACACTACAACTACAAAAGCATGTATAATGCAACTTCACAGACAAATCTCTACATCAGAGCTACAGCGATATGTCTAAAGTATAAATAATACAGTTATAATATAATAAAGTCACAACTTCCACTGTAAAAAATCATTCAGATCAATAATTACTATCAGAAGTTTATTCCAGTAAAAATGGCCAACACCCACCTGGATAACTCCTTCCATCATGCTCACCATCTTGTTGACAATGGCGATGACCTTGTGTGTTCGCTCAGAGGGGCTGATGTCAGGCCGGTATTGGCTGGACATGACGTAACGGCAGGTCATGTACAGCACATAGGTGGGGGACAGCTTGAAGTGCACCGTTGAGCTGTTGGTGTAGTTAATGATGGCAGACAGGAAGGCATCCTCGGCTATGGGGGGAAATCATGGGATAGAGGAAGCAGAGAGAG
>NW_015661881.1:35595-52759 GCF_001515625.1 Sinocyclocheilus rhinocerous | reverse complement strand
GTCAACAATTCTGTTACACCAAATAACCAAAATAATGATCTTTAAAAAAAGCATCATATGACCCCTTTAACAAAAATCATGTATCAAACTGAATAAAAACACAAATAAACTTTTCTTTCTGAAATACATGGAATTAATTGCAATTAAATATTTTAAATGTTTGATGGCCTCAAATCTCAACATGTGAACGTCAAGAATTTACATTTTTCAGAAAAAATACAGAACAAAATTGAAATTTTCAATTTGGCCCAACTATGAAAATGAAGCACACAAAGTCAACTAAATTCTTACCTTCCATCATGTTTGTTAAAGTCCTGCTGTTCTCCTCTAATCATGGGTTTCACCAGGCCTCTTTCACTGTTTCCTGAGCGCTCCATCTCCAGCTTCCCTGAGCTCTGAAACCACCAAATATCCCATCAGAGATCCATCACAGCACACACAAAAACATGCACAGAGAGCCGAAAGAAGCAGGCAGATGTGGCACCTTGCTTGTAGGGAGAGCGGAGCCACTATGAACATCCCCGTGAAGGTCAAAGGTCGTCTCTGGGACACTTCTGAGACAGAGAGAAACACAAAAAGGGGGGGAGGAGTTAATCATTTCAGCAGATGACAAGGAAGTAAACAGTACCAGTGGCCAAACAAACAGACACACACAATATAACCACCTGCATATGCTCTAAAACACACAATTACATAAAACCTGAGCTGAATGGAAAGTCAAACAAAAGCAGCGGCCCACAGCCTCACGAACACCCGGATACATTTGTGTGTGTTTATGAGCACTGAAGACAATCAATAACGCGCCGGCATTCTAACCAGACTAAATGAATGAGCAGAACCCCACAGCCTAAAGATACACCCGCACAGTGTTTGAACAATTACCGTAAATTACAAAATTACAAGGCTACCGTGTTCAACAGCTGTCAAACAGCTGTTTCCAGCTCTTTGCGTTCAGATGTAGAGACATAATATATTCAGGTATCATCTATACTGCAGCTTGGGAGTCATTTCCATGACATTCATTACATTTCTAAAGCTAGAAACGCTTTAGGCCTACATATTAAATAACCATGTTGTAATATCCATTTTGGATAATCCAGTGAATTAAATACTTTACAAATGAAAAGTACAGTACTTTTTTAGGGAACGTGATGGACACAAACCAAAAGATATGATTATACTGATAATAAATTAAGCCTGGCATCAATGCGAAAACAGCTTCACGTTATGTAACTCCAAACAGTACAAGTAACATTACAAAAGAAGGTAGAGTTCTGACTCTATTAAGCAACAAAACCAGCCTGTATTGTGAGGTATTAATGCGACAAGTGACACTGGCAACCACAAACAACTTCATTTCTTAAATTCAAAACATGTCCTGCTCTGAATTTTCACTTTACTTGAACTTTCTCACTCTTACATGCAAATCACGCAGCTGTCCTACTCACTAATAGTACAGATTTATCTACTGCGGTATTAATGCTAAAGCAAAGTACAAAGCAGCAAATCAGCCTATCAGAATGATTTCTGAAAAACTCAGCTTTGCCATCACAGGAATAAATGACATTTAAAAATACATTTAAATAGCAAACAATCATTTTAAATTAGGGTTAAGGTTAAATATTTGTGTTTTTACATTATTTTCGATCAAATAAATGCAGCCTTGATGAGCGCAAGAAGCCTATTTAAAAAAAATCCTACCCACCCCAAACTTTTGAAAAGTAGAGCATATAGAACTTTTCTTTGCATTTACCGGCAGTATGAGTAAACATGCCATCTAGCCTACATGTTTCCACATAACACAAATCAGTAAAATCAGATATTACAAGGACTGAGCCCTTGCCTGATCCTTGCCAGAGTGAAACAAGCTTTAACACTACAACTACAAAAGCATGTATAATGCAACTTCACAGACAAATCTCTACATCAGAGCTACAGCGATATGTCTAAAGTATAAATAATACAGTTATAATATAATAAAGTCACAACTTCCACTGTAAAAAATCATTCAGATCAATAATTACTATCAGAAGTTTATTCCAGTAAAAATGGCCAACACCCACCTGGATAACTCCTTCCATCATGCTCACCATCTTGTTGACAATGGCGATGACCTTGTGTGTTCGCTCAGAGGGGCTGATGTCGGGCCGGTATTGGCTGGACATGACGTAGCG
This sequence comes from Sinocyclocheilus rhinocerous, assembly GCF_001515625.1. Lineage (NCBI taxonomy): Eukaryota > Metazoa > Chordata > Actinopteri > Cypriniformes > Cyprinidae > Sinocyclocheilus > Sinocyclocheilus rhinocerous. Next base: position 50,585 of record NW_015661881.1, on the reverse strand, counting down.
GCAGGTCATGTACAGCACATAGGTGGGAGACAGCTTAAAATGCACCGTTGAGCTGTTGGTGTAGTTAATGATGGCAGACAGGAAGGCATCCTCGGCTATGGGAGGGAATCATGGGATAGAGGAAGCAGAGAGAGTTTAAATTGGGATGGACCAAGAAGCTCTGATGAATGACGTTAGCATGCAAATTTATTTTACCATTAAAGTTGCACATGCATTTTTTTTTTTTTGAGCCTGTCACCTGAGCTGTCAACTCCATGTTACTGATCACACTATATTATAACTGACAGTGAAAAGCATGTGGAAACATCTACTGTAGTATAATAGTTCATTATAATAGAATTCATTTTGCAAAGTGATGTTTGAAAACATGTATGTGGATCTTCTTTTATAAGCTGCTCAGCCATATCAGATTTGAAGACTGAAACTAAAATAACACATAAAAACAACATGACCATAACATAACCATAACTTAAAATAACACAAGACATAACACAACAAAACAAACCACAACACATTTCATAACGCAACAAACCTATATCACATCATAACACAAAACATGACTGTGATGACACATAACACTCATAACATAACTCAACATAAAACCATAACATTTCAAAACATACAACACATAACATGACACCACATATTACCATAACACATAACACATTTCATAACACAACAGATAACATGACACATAACATGACACATAAGACACAACATACAACCACAAGACAAAGTAACAGCACATAACAGGACTTTGTCATCTTATTTTGCGATGCTTTGAGCTAAATATGAAAATTGTAATGTACAAATGCGAATGAAACATATAGTGGGTGATTATCTGCTCTGGATTGTGATGTGCCAGCGGTACTAGGCTCAGTCCATCCATGCAGCTACACAAAAGGAAATTGCTGGCTTCTGGCATAATACTAATTTCTGCCACCTAATGGCATGGTGGGACAACTTCTGCTTCTTTTTTTTTTTTGGACAGATATATTTTCGACAGACAAATATAGATAAATTACAATATAATTTATCTTGAACTGACTTAATGATAAAACCAGTTTTCTAGCAGTCATCAATACTTCCCATCCATTGATCTATGAGGCAGCAAACCATTAGTGATTTCTATAATTAGCTGGCTGTTTTGCTTTATAATCAGCAGAGCCAATAAAAGAAACTACATGAAGGCATCAACCAGATCAAGTGGAAATACTATGTTGTGTCTGCAACACCCGGAAAAAGCCAATGACAAAACATGAAAACAAACAGAACATTAAAAAGCCGCCACACACCAGACAAATCACATGACCCAGTTCAGATCAGATTGCTGAAATTAAACCAGCACAGATCAATTGGTTTTGCTTTGCACATGGATGTGGTACTCACAGTTTTCCCTGAACTCGATGTTGGCCGGCAGAGTGAGTTCTGGGCCATCCTGGGACCTGCGGGGAAAGAATTGTTGCTTGATGAACCAGTTGAGATAGGACAGATTGACACCGTTCTCTACAGACGCCCACCGCTCCAGAGACCCCGCTCCAGTCCTGCTGTACAACATCCTGTCACAGATGCCAAACTGTGCTGTGCGTGTTTGAATGAGCATTCTCATCTCCACTGGATTATTGATGACAAGACTGAAGCCAGGTGAGCGGAGGGACCAGGTGTCTCAGGTTCAGACAGAGGAAGAGGGTTAGGTTACATATAGTGACCTGTAGCCGGCACTGACTCCATAGAGACCCTCGCTGACTGACAGCTGACGTGCACAAAACCTGCTGTTACTAAACAGAGAATGTAACTAACATGGCATTGCTTTCTGCGCCATTAACTAAATCATTTGTTTTCACATTTTCTACTCTACCTGCAGAGGAAAATCCACAGAATTCTTAATGATGCATTTTCAAGATCATCCAAATAAAAGATAATAAATAAAAAGATTACAACAATAATGAATTGTGAAAAATTAGGGTAGGATCATTTACTTAAAAATTATAATAAAAGACAATAAATATTTCACTTTATTTTTTATTTAAAAATTGCAAAATAAAATGTATTAATCAGATAATAATATTTTATTTTTAATTTAATGTAATTCATTTTTTAACAGTAATAATAACAACAATAATTTATTATCATTATTATTACTACTACTTTCTAAAAAAGATGCCCCTGGCTTCACTTTGCATTATTCATTTGCATAATTATTTTGATTATTTCCTCTTTCTTTTGGAACATTATGAACACAACCCAACAGGTTGCTTTTATTTTCTGCCCATTATTCTTAGAAAAATACATAATTAAACGTGTTGTGAAATTAAATAAGGTAAAATGTGTTAATAATGCTACACTCATATTTGTAACTAACATAATAATTTGTCAAAAATTTGTCAAAAATATTTACATTTTACTTGGAATGTCAAGGTTAACTATTATACACACACACACAGTTCTGTGTAATTCTGAAAAAATTATCAGAACCCTAAAGGCTGACAAGGTCAAAACAGTTGTTTAAAAAAAATCCTACCCACCCCAAACTTTTGAAAAGTAGAGCATATAGAACTTTTCTTTGCATTTACCGGCAGTATGAGTAAACATGCCATCTAGCCTACATGTTTCCACATAACACAAATCAGTAAAATCAGATATTACAAGGACTGAGCCCTTGCCTGATCCTTGCCATCCATGTCCTGGAATGAGCAGTGCTGTAATCCAGCAGAACATCAGGACATCAGATTAGAAATTCTGCTTACCACCACAAACACGTTCACAAAGAGACATGTTTTCACATCAAATTAACGCAGGAAATGAACCTAATTGAACCTAGACATTACGGACAAATGGCCTGAAATGAACGCAGACCTAATTACTGCACACTCACATGCATGCCAATAGGATGCGCATGGGATTACTTCGCATTAAAAGTTGGGTAAAAAAAAAAAACTCAGAAACCCAAAACAAAAAAACAGGAATGAAATTCTAGAAAAGCTTTATAAAGAAGCTTAACAGAAGAAAGTTCACATGTTCTAACTAAGTCATAATAATAATAAGAATAAACGATTACTAATGAGGAGGGCTGGGAAAATTAGTGTGTTATGCAATTAATGTTGACTGTTCAACGCATTAAAATGAACGCAATCAATGTACTGTAGAATCTTTTTTTTCCATATCCTGAGGCTACGCTGTTTTCCCCCACTTTTCACACAAACATCATAAACTGTTATGAATCCATATATATTATATTATATTACATATTATTATAGTTTGGGGATTTAAAAAAAATAAATTAATACTTTTATTTAGCAAGGATGTATTTATTTGATCAGAAATGACAGTTAAGAAATGTATAATGTTACAAAAGAGTTCTTTTTTAAATAAATGCTGTTCTTTTGAACAGTATCCCAAATCAGAAAAAATCTTGTTGACCCCAAACTTTTAAATGGTAGTGTATGTGTATGTATGCATGTGTATATATATACACACACACCAACCAATATTACTTAAAAACACAGGTTTATGAACAAACATACATGTTTAATTAAAGTTCAAACAACATGTTTTAATTAGCATTTTATGATTAGATAAACAAAAACACAGTACTGTTAAAAATCAAAATTAAGCAAAGTTTATAGGAAACAAACAAGCACAACAAATCTTCATAGTCACCTGATAACTCAAGTGGAGCGTTTTTGCTCAATGAAACACGTGTAAAATGTGGATGAACTCACCAGGACAGCTCTACACTGCTCTCGCTCTTGTCTGATATGTTTAACAGCGGAGTACGGTGAAGAGTGTGTGTTGGTGGGAGCGTCACTACACTCCTCCCCGTCTCAAACACACTGTTTCTTTCTGAAATGACACTGGGACACACCCCTCTCCAACCCACGCTGATCAGATTATAGAGTCTCTCTGCGCCTGTGGCCAACATAACCTTCCGCTCACCCTCTCCCTGTCACTCTCCCAGCCTCTTTTACAACAGTTCTCACAGTAAAGGCTGCATTTAACACTAGAAATCTGACAGGACGGTCACTGCAGAGAAAAACCACGTGCAAAACCTAAGAAACTCCTGTTGCCATGGCAGCAGAGCATCCCATAACACAACTCGAACTGACGGCAAAGTCACACACACACACACGCATCATAAAGTGAGAACAAACAAAAAAGAACATGCACGCAAGACACTTAGACATCGAAATACTGCCATCTAATGGCTCCACAAGTACAAAACACCTCATGAGCAACTGTGTGTGTTTTCCACTTTTGAAGAATTTTGACATCAACTTATAATGTTATTCAACCTTTCTTGCACCACAAAAGAGGCATTATTAAGTTATTTCATAATCACTTTCAAGTCTCACTCCATCTCTTGGAACTAAACCATCGGTTTTTGCTACTGTACCTTTAAGATGACTATTTTCACCCATATACTGGTGTCAAAATTTAATGAATTATCTGCTCTGGTCCTGTGACATGTGTAAACTGTGTCTGTAAAGAACCTGCATATCACTAGAGCTCTTATTAAAGCCTGAATTAAACCTTCAAAAAACTTTCTATTAATCACAAAATCCTGACAAAAAATATGACAACAGGCTCTCCTAAACTGTCCTTAAATGTAGCACTGGAAAGTTAGATTAATTTAGGTGAATCACATCATACAAATGATTCATCTGAATCAAGTGATTTAAAAGAATGATTCACCGATTCATTCCATGATCTGCAGAAGGTGTTTTATACATAATTCTTTATAGTTAAAGGTGGCTGTTCAACATGTTTTTGACTCCGATATAGAAACTAAAGTGTTTTTTAGTTGTTAGTTGCATTTAGTATCAATTCACCTGTTCATTCTCATGCTGTCATCCTAGCTATGATCCTTTTATGAAGATATTTAATATCTTCGATGTAGTTAGCTACTTTTTGTTAGTAGCTTTAAATACAGCTAATGACTTTTTTTAAAAGTAGCTTGGCAAGCTATAGTTTTCAAAGAAGCTTCCCCATCACTGCGTCTAATGTTACACAGTACAACAGATGGTTCATTGTGCTGCGCTGCCACAGCTGGTCAATAAACGATCAGACAACTGTATGAGTTCAAATCTTTCTGGACACACTCAATGTGATTCTTATCAGGTTATATTTGCTTTTCAGCTCTATTTGGGTACAAAATATGACTCACCCTCTCTTGGACATGCTGTGGTCATAGCTGGGGTCTACGAATTTGAAGACGTGAATGGCTCCGAACTGGACCGTCACGCCGCTGCGCAGAACCGTAGTGTCGGAGATCCGCTGTCCATCCACGAACGTCTCAGCGTCCAAACTGACAGGGGTCACGGTCACAAGCCCGTCCGCATGCATCAGGTCACAGTGGTGAGGCAGAATCCCAGGCCCAAACAGCTGCGGTGCGGAAAAATCAGGGATGTGTTTTCAAACGTATTTTCACCATTCACTGTTCTACACTACTGCGCTGAAGACATCATTTATGCGTTTTCCTTACTTGAATGCTTCCATCTTCACTTCGGTCAGATCCGACCTCAGTGAGGCTGTGCTGTAGTCGGTAAAGTTTGGGTTTATCCCTGGAGTCTGACCCATCTGCAGAGCAGCCGCAGAGCAGTGAGACACACACATTTGCGTTTGTCTGCATTTCACTCACACTCGATTCAAAACACAAGCATGTGCACTCTTGCACAACCCATTAGTGTCACTTCTGTGCTTTAGGCCATGTAATTAAGAATATGCAAAACTACATGTTTCTAAATTCGTCTAGTCAATGGGCTAACTAAACTGCTGTGTAATTAGGCTGTTTTCGATCCTGAACTTAAAGACGCAACTCCTCCGAGAGGGTTTTCCAGGGTTGTACAGTATGCTAATTAAAGGACAGCCACTAAAAATACACCACCATTCAAAACTCAGTGAGAATTCTTTTTTAAAGAAATTAATACTTCTATTCAGCAAGAACACATTAAAATGATAAACAATGTTATTCTTTTGAACTTTCTGTTCCTCAAAGACACCAGAAAAAAATTATCACGGTTGCCACAAAAATATTAAGCAGCACAACTGTTTTTTAACATTGCTAATAATAAGAAATGTTTCCTATGCAGCAAATCAACATATAAGAATGATTTCTGAAGCATCACGTGACACTAAAGACTGGCGTAATGATGCTGAAAATTCAGCTTTTCCATCAGAGGAATAAATTGCATTTTAGAAAATATTTAAATAATAAATAATTGTAATATTTCACAATATTACTGTTGTCATTGTATTCTCTAAGCATAAGAGACTTCTTTCAAAAACCTTACTGTATAATATATATAAATACTGAGCTCACTAATCAACTAGTTGGTCATTAAATGATTAGTCAACCCTCATGACATATCCTTACTAATAATCGTCAAGTACCTTCCATGAATACTGTGCAAAAGCAAAGACTTTTCTATTATCAGAAAATTGGAATTTGATCAGAATTCTTGGAACTTCCTGAGAAACAATGAACTTTTATAGGAAATCCTGGGTTATAAATGATGATGGGATGGTTAGGTTTGTATTATAATTCTTAGATTAGTGAGATGATTGGCAATTAGGAGTTGTAAGCAAAATGCAAAGCACAAACAGTAAAAGAAGGGAATAAGGCTTAAAACAAGACAGTGTGAGTCAAAATATCTTCATAATACTGATGTTAGAGTCCCTTTTAGGGCTGCACGATAAATCGCATGCGATATTTAACGCGCATCTTGTCAGAAAAGCCGGTTCTGTAATCAGCAGTAAATCTCCATCACGTGCGTGCTTTCACATTGAGCAGCATTAACTACACAGAGCCGTTGTTCACTGACGAGCTGCGCAAAACCACGTTCATATTCGCACGATTTTTTGCGCAGCTCGTCAGTGAACAACGGCTCTGTGTAGTTAATGCTGCTCAATGTGAAAGCACGCACGTGATGGAGATTTACCGCTGATTACAGAACCGGCTTTTCTGACAAGATGCGCGTTAAATATCGCATGCGATTTATCGTGCAGCCCTAGTCCCTTTTTTATATATATTTTGGGGAAAGTATTTTTAGCAGTCGACGGAAGCCTGAGACAGCCTAGATGACTTTATAGTTATTTTATGACATTTTACTAAATTAAAAATACAGACTTTTAGGCAAGGATCTCTTACCATGAATACATTGTAAGATATTTAGCACTTACGTAATAGTCTAAGTGGGCAATGCTGGGAACTTTGTACCAATACAAGGAACAATGTGCTATAAAACTAAATGCTTTACCAGAAAATACCACATCCATCTCCTCTTGTGCCAACAATTTGACCACATAACTGCACACATTACTTTTAGGGCACAAAAAACAAAAAACAAGTAGGTCAGTCAGTTTTCATTTTGCAGAAGTGTTTTATAGCTTCTTTTTCAGAGTGTGTAAGAGAGAGAGAGGTAGAGCTGGGGGAGGGTGGGAGGAGCAGGCTGGTTTGTGTTACCTTCATGATGACGGTAGTAGTAGGCATAATGACTCCCTCGCCCTAGGACGGGACGCATGCACAGGAGCCAGGAGCAGAAAGAACGGCGGGACACACACCGACACACGCCAACAACACGCCAGAGAGAGAGAGCGATACAGAGAGAGGAAAAGCCAAAGAGTACCAAACGCAGCAAGAAAGAGAAAAAAGCGCCATAAGCAAGTGGTCAGTCTGTCAACTGACACACACTCCAGAGAGGGGTAAATGTGTCAATCAAATCTCAATTTCCAAGGCCCAGAGAACCCTCATGACCAAATACTACACCATATCTACACCGGACAAAGGCACATCACAATATGACAAAACCATAATTGTCCCATTATAATCAACAAAACAGTCTACACTAGAAGCAATTTGGCTGAGGAATGTGCAGTTTCTTTTTTTTTCTCAGATTGACAGCTACTCCAACCATATTTTGTGTCCACTGAAAATATTTTTATTTACATAAGTGAACTGCCTGGTAATAATTTGATTTGGTATGACTCATATATTTGTTATATCACTCATGATGCATCAATAAAAAATTAAAAAAAACTTATAAAATACTTATTATATTATATATTTTTTGAGTAAGTATTTTTCTTCCCTCTCTATATATTCTAAAACAATATAATGTAATGTAATATAAAATAAAATTATGATAATTATAATAATAATAAATTATATAAAATAATGTTAACTGAGTATATAAATAATTTAAAAATAGCAAAAAATGCTAATTAATGTAATATACTGTAATATAATACATAAAACTTGTTTATATACATAAATAACAATATATATAAATATATAAAGTAAATTTAGTATAATAATAGTATAATAGTATATTAAACAATAAACAATTTAGTATAATAAAGTATAATATTAAACAAATAAATTATTATAATATCATAGTTTTATCAATATTAAAATGTATTATAATAACATAGTATTTATTATATAATACATAAAATTTAGTAAATACATAGTACATAGTATATTATTAAATAAAAAAGTCAAAATGAATAATATCAAATAATATACCATAAAATAATATTTAAACAAAATAAATTATTATTAGACAAAATAATATACAGTAATTTAATATAACAACAATATAATACAGATAAAGTTTGTAGAAATAACTTAAATGTTTTTATATTATACAATTTTTATACTAATGTTTTTTTTTTGTTGTAAATAAAATAAGTCACCCAATTAATTGTTCCTGAAGTTATCATTGATTGGTTAGTGAACTTTTCGAAGTGATGTGAAGTTTTAATGCTTTTTTTGTCTTTGCAATGTGACGTGGGTTGCCTCTAGTATAGACACAGTCTCATTACACATCAGGAGAGTTCCCGCTCAACTCTTTGCAGTTAAAAAGCATTGGTTATAAACGCAGTGACAGGGTTAGTTGTGGCCGTAGCAGGGGGAGGAGCAGTATGCAAGCAGCAGTTAGACTGAGAGACAGCGTTAGTGAGGGTCAGATCTAGATGTGAATTTTCAACTCTAAAAAAACAACTTGAGTGAAACTAAGGTATATTTTAAGGGATCTCACTAGCTGACTCTACAGCGGTCCAGATACTAAACTCATTTGTTGGCCATAGCTCTACTCATGCGTGAATGTCAGCGGGCAATCAGTGGGCCGCTCTTCACAGCTGTCACATCAGTGCAACTGAAACTCTAGTGCAGGCTTAGATCAACACAACTGATCCAGGAACAGCTCTGCTAGCATTCAATGACTCACAAAGGCCTCTGCTTCTGCTCTAAAGTTCCTGGAAAGAGGATGTGCTGTCATAGTGTGTGTTTGTGTGTGTCACCTGGGCTCAGTTCAACCAGGTAGGGCAGTTTCTCGGGAGGAATGGATCCGTGAGGCGGCCCCATCCTGTTGTCGGATTTACGTCCTTTCCTTGGAGCGTAGTCTGGAGGACGCTTTTTCAGTTGGAATACTAAGGGATCTGTGAAATTGACATAATAGCACATTAAAGTCAACAGGGGGCGGTATAACATGGTGTAAAAGAGAGGCTCTTGTATTAAACTTATTTAAATGCTTTAAGCATGTCAAATTAAGGCATAAATAATATAAAATGCATCTAAACTACAGTTCAAAAGTTTGGGATCAATAAGATTTATTCTTTTTTTTTTTTTGAAATGAATAATACTTTTGAACAAGGATACATTCAATTAAATATTTATATTTCAAATAAAAGTTTTTTTTTTAAAAGAAGAATCCTAAAAGAAAAGAAAACCTGTAGCCTTTGAGCGCAGAAAAACAAAACCAAAAAAACATCAACACCAAACTTTTGAAAGATATTGAAGATGTTCCAAAAAGCTCCAGAATTTGTCCAAAAAATGAGCTTAAGAAATGGCATGTGGCTGACCTTTATCGCTTGTCCAGTCTCTGAGGATCTGCAGAGGGCAATCTGTGTCGTCTAGTATGGTCTCCTTCACTGGTTTATCATTTGCATGAATCACCTGCACAAAGCGAACATGCACACACTTTCAGAGTCTTAAAAATTCAATTTTATTACCCAAAGTACTAAAGTTTGACTTCTTTGGCAAAGTATGCTAATATTTCACAGTGGGCACTCCAGGCAGGCATTAGACACCTGTTTTAGTGACAGATACACGCTCCCTGCCACGATTTAACAGCAGCTTTATGAACGAGCTGTATATGTAATTAAAAGGAAAAATATCGGTAAATCGATATATCGGTCGATCTCTAATTATAACAGTACCATATGAAAAAATTCATACACATTCTGAGATTCATTAAAGATTACATTTAACAGTGTTATTAAATTGTTGTTTTTAAAAATGTACTTTTAGTCACCATTAGATCTGATTTGGTGGCAAATCTGATCTAAATGTAAAACTATGGGAAATGAGCATGCACAATTAAATATCCATGACATAGTATCAAAATATTGTCCATCCCTTCATTCTACCATCTTAAAATCCATCCTGCAGATTTTAAAAACACTTTCTGACAGAGCTGCATTTATCATAGGAAAGTACAACTCTCTGAAAGCATTAGAAAACTCACACTGTGTTAAACCTCACCTGGGCGATGCAATAATCTCTGGGATTTTCCTTCTCCAGCCCGTATTTCTCCAGAGCCTCGGCCACAGCAAAGTCAGCCATATCAGTAGTTGAGAGCAGGATGGTCTTGTAGGGAATGTTTGGCTTCAGACTATCGGCGTAGATCCTCAGAGTCCCTCCTGAAAGAGAGAGATTGTGTGAAAGATAATTAAGAACTAATAGTGTAGCTTAGCGGCAGACCGATATATCGGCGAGGCCAATTAATCAGATGATACCTGGCTTTTCGAGATTACTAAAACTGGCTGATAATACAAGAGAATTAAGAACTAATAGTGCAGATTAATGGTAGACCGATATATCGGAGAGGCCAATTAATCAGAATTGGCTGATAATCATGCCCATTAACTCCATGCACAGCTACCATGTGTCAGATCCAATGTCTAAAGGCAGGCTGATATATAATGGCATAGCCTTTACTGATGGCCTAGTAAATGAATTGTAAAGATTTAGGGTACCAGCATTAGCACAGAAAATATTCCTCTTAAAACACCACCCTATGTTCTGAATTTTGGCTGTGTCCAATGTAGGTTGAAGGACTTTATTAGTACGGCAGCACACAGCGTGAGAACTCAAACATCCCCAACACTGGGATCTAAACCCAGCCGCATGCTCGACTAAGCCTCTTTAACCAGTTGACACACTGCTTAACTCTTACCGGACGGGGTGAATGTGATGAGTAACTGGGAGCCTTTCTATGTGTGTCACGTTAAGGATTTGCCTCTGGTCTAAACCCTCGGCTGCAGACATATGTTATTATCCTGATTACATAAGCTTGGAAAATCTAAATATCCGTGTCTGTCCAGGACAGAAAGGCTATTTTAGGCATCAGTGTAAACAGAGCTACGAAATAAAGTTTTATGTTGAGATCTGGAATGGTTTTCCACTTGAAAGTAGATGGTTCATTGGCAGAAAGTCCCAACAAGTGCAATGGAGTTGCCAGGGCTCTGGTTTAGTGCTCTCATTATATAATTACAGTTTTCAGTGCCCCATGGAGACAAACTGCTGACATCATAGCCTATTTTACAGGAAAAACAAACGCAAAGCTATTTTTGCACCAAACAGTCTCTAGACACACATATAGAGCAATAAAATTAGTCTATTTATCTTCCAGAAAAGCTCAATGACCATAGATTTAATTCTTATTATGCACCAAAACTAAATGTGCACAGTTATGTTAATATGCTCATGTCTGTGTCCTGTGTCCTGTTCTGAATGTACTATTGTAGCTTAGTTTCCATATATGATCATAAGACTTCCATATGCAAATGTTCTCTGTTATGATTGGCTAGGCTCTTTGGATGTGGAATGAATAACAAGGCCTCCTGCTAAATAATCACTTAGGAGTTGATATGTAAAATCCAGGCAGTTGTATGTCAGTGTAGATTATGTTGATGTATTAGAGGCATACAAACCTGAATCCGGTCGACCGTCTCCGCTGCGGAATTCTTGCATCCTCTTCTCCAGCTTCTGCTGTCGTCTCCTCTTCATCACCACCTCGGGGTTAGAAATGGTCCTTGTGAAACTGGTCTCTGGCATGTCTTTATATACCTCAGCAGCCAATCTGGAGTTCTCTCTATCAGAAAGAGGGACAAAAGTAAGTCAATTCTACATAAAGAGAAACCAAAAATGTCCTTTCACGAATGATTAGGACAAGAGACACAAAAAACTGAATGGATTTAGTTTTAAAGATGCTCTTATACGATTTCTTACTAATATCCCTTTTAAATGGACTATTGCCTTTATGTGCATGTCTATCATACAAGCCGAATTAGTTGATACTCCTCACCCATCCTCGCGGTTCAGTGTGTGATCGTCTACATCTGGAATTCTGGAAAAGGCCGCCTCCTCCCTCTTCTTCTCTTTCTTCTTCTCCTTCTTGGACAGTGTTCTTTTGAAGTTCTGGATCACCCCCTCCTTCTCTTTCTCAGGGCCATTTGTCAGTGTTCTCTGGTGGAGAGATCAAGAGGAAAAATAAAGAGAAAGATGTTGAGAAAAATTGCAGTGGGATATCAAACGGAGTAGGCTACGACTCTGCTTAGAAAATTAGAATGAATTCTTAATGTTTATTTGTCTTTCGCTTAGTGGACATTATGAAAAAATGTTTAAAAATGGAAACCGCATCACTTGCTTTATTTAAAAAAAAACAAAAGAATGAATTGTTTTATTTATTAAAATTAATTATTTAAATGATTTTAAATGATAGTTTTTATTCATTCTTATTATAATACTAATAGTTTACACCATTATTTTAAATGTTTTTACATTTTAAATAATTCTCTGCATTATTAATATTATAGTTAATATTATTTTCATTCAAGATTACTACATTTTTTTATTTAATATTTATTTTAAAAAAAAATTATAATTAATTGCATTATTAACAAATATAAGTTAAAAGGGTGAAAGTTTAAGGCTAAATTATGTGGAACAACATGCTTCTATTGACTTGAGCTCTTAACACAGCTGTGATTTTGCAATACATCATAGGAAACACTCCAAAGATTTACAGGGGGATTTCAAAATATTGTGTTATGAGTGAATAGTAAGAGCCAAAGCAAGGATTGCAGAGTTCAAATTCAAGCATGCTGAACAAGTTACTCTACAAGAGAGCGGCCAGACAGATGTCACAACATCACTTCAACTCCACATCATCAAATGGTTGAGCTGAGAGCAACTAACTAAGCAGCAGATTTTTAGAACCTTTTCAGTTCACAGTTGATATAAAAGCAATCCGTCCTAAATTACAGACATGAATCACCATTTGCACACTTATGGTCACACTTATCCACCTTTTTGCAACATAGAAGAAAGATATTTTCTGTGAATGTGTGAGACTTCATTGGCTGCTGTAGGTAAAGGACTTGAAGAATAATAGTGCAGTAAACAGTAAAACATGATAAAGATCAGTTTCCAATATCAGGCAGCATAATGGACTGTTTTTGTACAGCTTAAATAACTGGAAGTGAATGTCACCAATGCATTCTCACAGTTACTTATATTAAAATTAATTTAAGCTTTCCTTCGCAATGTATCTGCAGCAGACAAATGCGAGTGCTGTTCTGTGTGTGTGAAGTTTTGTCTCAAATCTACGGTGACAAAAACATGAATAAAACAGTGATGCTGGCATCCTCTCATCCTAAACACTTACCAAGTTATAGTCGTAAACAGCTGCCACTAGTGCTTACTTTGATGGCTCACACATATCGTGGTTTAGAAGGTAGAATCGAACTTTGGTTCGGGCCGAACAATCAAACAAAGTGTGAAAACAACCTAAAATGCAGAAAATTGTTGGGATCTACCACCCACACACCCAAACACACATTCCTGCAGACTCAGACACTCCTAAGCTCTTATTTTATGTCTCTTTGGGGAGCCTTGCTGCACACAACACTAAGAGCCACTGAAGTGGAAAGAGAGGGAGAGAGAGAGAGAGACAGACAGAGTAAAACGGGGGAAAAAATGTAGTGAGGAAATGAAGTGTCTGCTGATGCCTGTGTGTTTGTATGTCCTGGGAGGGTTTTTAACTGACGTGCAATGGGCTGGCTTGCGGAGAAGATGGTTTCGGGGGCCGTCTGAACAGCAGGAGACTAAAAAAAGCTGTTACAACATAACCAAGAGCAGAAAACTCAACAGGAACAAACACAGACACCGTCGGTGAATCGTCGTAAAACTATAGCTTCTGCTTTCAAGCAGAACAAACCACAGAACCAGGCTCTGTGAAAGCAGGTTGAGTTTGTTTTCTAACTTTTGGTCTGGTCTTGGTCTGCGTCCACGTTGTCTCACCTTGGGCATGATGTCGTTCTCGTTCTTGAGTACGAAGCGGCCCTCTCTGTCGTCTTTGTTCCAGTTCAGCTGTACGACCAGTGGTTTCTCGTCCAAGTCCAGTTTCCTCTCTTCTGTCACAGAGAAAGATTATGCCGGTCAGAAAATCACCTCTCTATGGACTTTAATCAGAGTAGACTGAAACCAAAATAAGGCTACAGTCCAAATGGGTCTCATTTATGAAAAACAAACACAAGGAATTTCAAAAACCCATTATTTTCCAAATTACTGTATTTAATTCAAAATGACATTTACTCAAAGAAAGGGTTTAAAAACTTTTACAGAAATTTCATAGGTCAATGTTGTTTTATTTATGACTATTTTACAAACTACAGATATTTTTGTCCACTGGAAACTTGTAGAAAGTCACATTTTCAGTGTTTTATCAGATGAACAAAACTAAGGGTGCTTTCACACCTGGCCCGTTGTTTCGGAACCTGGCGCGTTTCCCCCCTTAGCTCGGTTCGTTTGGACATATGTGAACACAGTAATCGCACCCGGATCCACGCCAAAACAATCGGTCCGAGATCGCCTAAACGTGGTTGTCTCGGCTCGATTGAAAACGAACTCTGGAGCGGTTCGGTTG